>NC_136617.1:34659425-34731925 GCF_933228915.1 Telmatherina bonti
GACAGAAGATGGAAGAGAAAAACACGCAGGAGCTTCTCAGGATGGAATTTCACGTCTGCAAACACAGGGATGAATAATTCCTGTGCAGACCAGCCAAGCTGCTGCAAGTACAAGAAAAAACAAGAAACGCTTCTCGTTTTATTTTGTTCCTGTTTGAATGCTGAATAGTTCAGATGAATAATTCTGAAACTGGGTTCTGCTTTAAGATGGTCCGTTTTAATGGGAACACTGGAAAAGGTCAGGATAGTCCCCTCTCATTTCTCCTGGTTGCATGTTCACAGAAACAAACAGAAAATTCCAGAACGGAAACGGAAAAATGAGACAAAGATCGTTTAAGTTGCCTTTAATGTGACGCACAGCTTAATGCCACCGTCACTGTTTGGATCATATCTCATTAACACGGAACATATATGATTTCATAATGTTTATTTAACTTTTATTTTACCGGACAAAACGTTAAGAACAAATTCTTATTTACAGTGTAAAAATGATATATGCAGGTTTGGGGAAAAAAACGTCTAAAACTAAAACAAACTCAGTCTTTTTATTACAAAAGAAACCCATTACAATATTAACACATAAAACTTGATGCAAAACAACCATGTTTTCATTTACTTACTGAAATTTAGTGAACATGTTGATAAATGAATAAAAGAACAAAGAAATAGCTCCAAATAAAGCTGGTCAGAATGAGAGAAAAGAAACTCCATAAGTTTCTGTTTCAGGAGGAAAACTGTTGTTTATAGGTTTTATATCATCTTTTTTTTCTTCATTTAGTTTTCCTGTTCATTATTTTGTCCATTATGTTTTTTACTTTCCTTCTCTGAAACCAATAAAATAAGAATTGCTGCCAAAATTGGACATAACTAAAAACAAAAAGCCTTTTTGCTGCCAGTGACAACGAGCAGCTGAGTGCAGACCTCCATGAGTCATTTTCTTTGCCAGTAATTGTCGACATTATGGCTGAACAAGAAGCTTTAATGGCAAAATTTCCCCCAAAATAAAGAATCTTTAAAAAAGATTCCTGGATTTAGGCAGAGATCCGGTTAAAGCCACCAAATCCCATCAGTTCTTCCTCATTCCTGAGAGTTCCTGAAACGTCATCAAAATCCAGACAGACAGACGGGCGAAAGGTCGGACAGAGGAACTAACGCCACTGAATACATGAAGGAGAACAATGTCTTTGTTTGTACTTTTAGTCATTTGACTGACTTTGTGGTTTACAACAATAATGAAGAGAAACATTTTGCACCACGTCGACGTGACGACGTGAAACTGCATCCATCCTGACTGAATCTCCAGGAGATGAACCAGCAGCCAGAAGCTGACCATCATCAGTCTGAACCACTAGCAGAACAAATCAGAACCGGGCCGGGGCGTGCCGCCCTCCCAGCCCCACCGGAAGCCCCGCCGCTGGTCTGAGATCCTCCACAAAACAAGAAGGAAAGACATCAGCAATGATCAGTCTGGGAGGGGTCATAAAGACACTTCCAGACAAGCTGAAGTCCTGCATTCCACACAGACAAGATCATTCACCTTCATACATTACAGACATCTGATAATCCTCCAGGAGTCCCAGCAAGTTCATCCCAAAGCCAGAACAAAACATCCCACCATCCTCATGTGAGACCCTCCAAGGCTCAGGTTGCATGACTGAACCAGTACGGCTCGTCTGGAAAGGTTTCAGGAGGAACAACATGGCAGCAGGTTGCTACATCTGAACAACCACAAGACTCCTGGAACATCAACTCCTTTTCCTCTGCAGGAACCCGTTTCATTTACCTGCAATTTAAAAACCTTGTAGCATTTCCACCTACAGTACCAGCTAAAGCCCCAACGTTTCCCTGGAAAAAGCACCTGGCAGAGGGGTGGGACTTCACAGACTCCCTGGGACATACCTGCAGCGTTCCGCTTGCATTAACATGCTGTAAACCATGTTTACCTTACCTCCACGAACATGAGCTATGAGGCGAGGACAACGAGGTCCGGGTTTCCCCGAGGACGACGGTCGGCAGGACGGAGTGAGTCAAGCAGAAACAACGTAAGAAGAGCTACAGAAACCAAAGAACCACAACTGGGTCTGACTGGCACAACAAACATTAATCAGCCATGACAGTAAATGTAGCACAACTGTGTAGAGATGAATTACCAACTGCAACACTGGCATCAGTTTCAGCCTGCAAGTCTCTCCTCAAAAGCTCTTCATCTCAGAAACTGGACGTCTGGCTGCTGGATTTCTGCTTCTTCTCCAGATCAGTACTGAACCCCTTCGTCCTGCATCCAGACTCAGCTTCTCTGGTCATTCACACGTCCGCAGCCATCTGTCTGCTGTCTGTCCAGCTCATTCAGGTCTCAGCTCCAGCTGTATGACCTTTCTGGGGTTCCATAGGAAAAACCAAGACCTCATCCCATCCTGAGTCTCCTCCACCCGGCTTCTTGGGATGTCACCCCGATGCCTCACCTCAACATTTACCTACTTTTCCTGTAACGCGTATGAAATCACTAAAAACTAACGTGCTTGTGGTGTGATGTGGTCTTTGTGCATTCTGACCAATCATCTCAGCTTTAACAAAGCCAGCAGCTGGTGCTGGAGGGATGATGGTCTGGGCTTGGTCTGCAGATGTAGCACCTGGACAGCTTGCAGACATGGAGCGGACCCTGAAGTGTCAGATTCAGATGTGACTCGGCAAGTTGTGCAAGAACAAGCAAAGCAACATCTTTCTCCAAAATCAAGAGAAAAGCAACATGTTTGTACAGGAGAAGCTTTTCCAGCTCTACGGACTTATCGCATGATGTTCCTGCATTTGTGTTGAATAAATAAAATCTTGGAATGTTTCACGTGTTCGTTGTCGCATTAAGAAATTCTGCTATTTTGTCCTAAAAGTTCCGTTTCGACACGACTATAAACAACAAGTGATGAGAGATCATTTCTCCCATTACTTCCAGTTAGTTAGTCCAGCTGTACCCTCCCACCTTTGCCCTCCCTCAGTGCCCAGGACTCTCCCCCACTTCTCCCACCTCCAGAGATGAGACAGATGGCGCTGAGGAGGCCCGTCTCCGTATCGTCCATCTCGATGGGCAGCAGCTGGTTGGCAAAAGTGAACACCAAGTCGGTGAGCGGGCCGAAGCCGGCGTTGTGCATCTGCGTCCGGTTGAGGGTCAGCCCATCGGAAAAGGTCATGGTGTCCTGGTCGGGGGTGTACCTCGTACAGATACGCAGGATCTGACACGGAGGGAAGGAAGAAAGAGACAATCAGTTGGGACACAGGACATGGACACGCTAAAACTCCTGCAGTTGACTTTCTGCATTCTGAGTCATCATTTAAGAACATCTGAGTCATACATGTATGCTGAGTGATCTCTGTCTGACTGATGCAGAGCCAAGAGACTCTAACTCCAGATAAAACTCACATTAGAACATAACAGAAGCCAAAACAAATGCTTCAATGATCAGAAACAACTTTTAGGCTGCTGGTCTTCATCAGGAGCGGCTGACCCACACATGTGAACCGGTTGTGTCAGGGGCTTCGTCGTGAAGTTTCCAGGACCAAAACACATGAAAGGTCTCGATATTTTAACCAGCACCTGAAAGTAAAGCTGCTGTTTAGCAACCAGCAGGAAGAAACAGCAGAAGTCTTGGCTGTTGCAACAGTCTGAAGTGTCCTGCTGTGAGATTTGACACTAATGAAGAACAAACGTGCAGAGATGAAGATGAAAACCACCAGAAAGTTCTGTGTTCACCCTTTGCAGGGAAAGATGGCAGATATTCTCGGATGTTCAAAGACGGTACAGTAGTGGTCTGTGACTTCATGCTGTAAGAGGTGTCAGACACGATCCTGCTGGGACTCCTGAAGGACATTCTGAACATTGGCAGATATCAGTGTTTCATAGTGGGTCCAATTTTCAATTCCTGTACTTAACAAAGGCACTGGTCTCCATGGTCTTCCTGTTAACACTGAGTGAATGAAATAGACTTCCATAATGTTCAGGGTCGCGGGGGTCAGCTGTAATTCCTCGTACGGTTCTGGGACCAGACCAGAGTCTTTCAGGCACCCAAACTGCGTTTGTCTTCAGGATACTGAAGTCTGATGAGTGCTGACTTTCTGTCAGTTAAGCAGAATTTCAGTTTTTATGACCGTGTGTATTCTGGTTTTCAGCTCCCCTGGCAACAGCTAATTGCATCCTGTCTCTTCTCTGAGCTCTCTCTAGCCAGTAAAAGTCAGTCTGAGGTTGTCTCTTGTCTAATCTCTTGTTACAATAAAGACACACTACAGAACTTTTACCATTTATCGTTGGCACCCCCTGTCAACGGCTAACCCAGCCTCCATCTTGCATCCTACCTGACCTGTTAGCTCTCTCCAGCCAGCAGAAGACCATCTTATGATGACGCTTGTTTTTTGTCTCTTTCTCCCTTTTAATCTTCACAAATTTCTTTGCTGAATCAGCAACATTGCGTGTTCAAAACAGCCAGTTCCTTATTATACCGTAAAGAAAAACGTCCCGTGGCATCCTGGATGTAAACGTTGCATAGTTTCAGTTTGCAGAGATACACATGATAGATGTCACCGTGTCATGGAACACCTGCTGGACGTGGAGTTTTAAGGTCAGAAAGTTACGTAATGTGTCTTTAAGGTCCTCAGGGGTTTCTTTAGAAATCAGTCGTGCCACATTAAAAGCAGACATTGTGTTGATGTCCGGTTGCTGGGATGTGATGGAGTGCTGTAAAGTGATGCTCTCAGATGGAAAACAGTCACAAGGTGTGTATTTTGTGCCTTTTTGTTGTCGATTGTTTTTCACTGGAAATCGTTTTGTGAAGACCCTGTATAAATAAAGTTTAATTGCAACACCCAGAATGTGTCATTGAGCTCAGGAAGGAAATGAGAAGTTTGATATTTCATGTACATTTTTGTGATTTGGTATAAATGAAAGTAATGTGACATTAAGCCGTGATAGCGTCTCACTCCGACTGCTGGATCCTAACGTGGTCCAACAAGTTTCGCATCAGCAGCAGAAACAGCAACAGTGACCTTCCACACACTCGTAGAGAATAACCTTTGGGTCACCCTGCTGCACTGCTTGTGTGTGTTTATGTGTGTGTGCGCCTAATGAAGCCACTGATTGTGAATGTGGAGCTCACGGTAGCCTTTGAAGCTATCTGAGTGGGCTGGCTCTGACAGTGAGTGGCAGGCGTGTCTGCAACATGAAACAGAATAAAACATGCTTACTGGCGGTGACTCGCACCGGCTGGCCAGGCCTGCGCTTAGACACACACACATGCACACATGGCGTTTGATCTCTCCTCTGATTTTCCCTCAACAACCCTTGTGCACAATATCTGCGCCCTTCACCATGAAAATGTGCCCGTAAGTGGATGATGATGGCTGAGCGCGAGCCAGACAATCATCACAGCCGGCCTTCAACTTGTCACCTCTGAGTCCCTGGGAGTTCAGTCCACTGCTTTGTCACATCTGACAAGTATGACTTGTTCAGTGCAGGCTCCAAAAACCTTCTCTATCACCGTGCTTTGCAATGGACCTGATCCAGATAAAAACACACATTTGGAATAAAAGGGTGTGGATGTGTGGCCAGTGAGTCTTCATTTTCATCCGCCTTCATTTATGCCAGTCTTGTTCAGCTACTTTGCATTTATGCCTCTTATTAATGTACATATTTATGCTTTAATCATAGATTTCATAGTCTCTTACTGGGATATAGATCATCCAGTTTCTCCCTTCTGGAGTTAAACAGTATTTCAGCTCCTTTAAGAACATTTTGCAACAATAAATGGGCTGAAAAGCAGAACTAATGTGTATGCAGGTTGCTTGATGTAGATACAGTATATAAATATAAAAAAAGGATTCAAAGTCCAGCAATTTGTGAGATCAGCATTAGCCAATGTTTTAACACTGATCCAACACATAACAGTCAGAAATTCAACAATTTTTAACCTCAGGTGTTTATTTGACTTTTTAACAAATGTAGAAAAAGAGCATAATAAATTTGCATGTGTTTATTACTGTGTGATGTCAGTATTGTTGTAATGCAAAAGGTGTCCACCGAGGGGCAGAAGACACAAATCAGACTGAAACGGGCTTTTTAAGCAACGTTTTTACCATAAAGTGATGCAACTGGTCTCAGAAACTGTATGTATGATACCGGTGGCATTAATGTAGGGTTTATTTAAAAATTAAATGGAAATGCAAGTAATAAATATTATCTAAAAAATATGTAAAAGAAAAGCCAGATGTTGTTGAAGCCTGATCAGAGAGCGGATCTCAGGAGCACCATGCCTGTCCTGCTTTTTGCCAGGTGAATAAATCACATTCAAAGCAACGTTTTCCGGAAACATCTCAGCTTTAACAGGGAGGAAATACGTCATTTACGCTTGTTACTCCGGAACCCCTGATGTCCTCAAAGTCGCAAGAAGAAAAATGCTGGCTTTGTTCTGATCACACATGGCTTCGTTCATTATGGGGGGTTTACTGCAGGGCGGGGGTCTGTCTGCAAAGTCAGCTGACCTAAAAAGACTGGCTTTGTAAATGTAATTCATTCATTCATAACTCGTTTAAACTACATCAGCTCAGTGGTTGAAGCAGCGGCGACTGTCGAACAGGAGCTGCGAGAGAGGTAGGTCTGGGTCCACAGTCCTGACCAGTTAGTGGCATTGATGCACCTATTCGTTTGTGAAAACTACCTAAAAACATCAAGAAGAACAACTGTGGAATAATGTGGAAACGCGACAGATGTGAGAGTTTACCAGACCAAAAATCCCAGACCGACTCAGACCTGCAGGCCGAAATGGAGCTTAAGGCACTGCTCACACTCTCTTCCACCTAAAAACAACAAATCGTGTTTCCATGGTGACAAGACTGAAGATGGAAAAAGAGGGAGATGGAGAAACAGGTAACTGGTATGAAAGAAGGCAGATATCTTGTTCTTAAGACATATTGAGGTCTTCAACCAGCTCCCATCGGAGGGCCAGATTCCAGACTCAGATCCAGGACTTAGCTACTGAGACACCATCAGGTTTAAAGTCCTGACTGAAGAGACACGTCTTAACCCTTGCTTTTAAACACAACTTGACACATACCTAAACTTTTTACCTTTTTTATTATTTTTCTTCTAATAAAAGATAAAATAACAAGATGGGGAGAGGCAAAGTGCTGCAACAGCTGAGGAAAATGAAGAAAGTAAACATGTTGGAGCGGGGACAGCGGGTGCAACAAGGAAACAAAAGCTACAAGCTGTTTCATGAAAAGTGCAGAGGATGGAAAGCTTTTGCCTCATATTTTGCTAGTTTCTTTCAGTTTTATGGTAAAAGTGGCTCTTCTGTTGTCTTTGAGTTGACAGTGTGGCAGACACTCAAAAAAAGCTCGAAGATCACTGTGTTCTGTGAAAACATAGACTCATAAGTTCCCACCGGGACTTGGTAAAGACACATGACAGACTGCATAATCTGCAGTGGGAGGAAGAAAAGATGACCAAAAAAACAGAAAGAAAAAACTCAGCAAGACTCAGAGAGGGAAGAGAACAGAAAGATGTGGATTAGTGGATCGGAAAAACACTGCCAGCACCTCATCAGTGACGAGGCTGACAGTTTAACTGAATGTCCGTGATCTTCCTGAAGTAGCGCTGGATTAAAAACTGTAGTTATTCAGTTTTTATTTTAATTACATGTCATACATAATAAAATGATAAATATTACATAAACAGGCTGCAACAATGCAGTTTCTGCTCGGAGACCAAACAGCACTCAGATCAAAATTCTGTTATTAAACTACAAATAAACCTATTGATACATTCATTTTCAATCATTTTAGCCTCATAATCTGACAGTTTAGGCTGAAACACCACATCTCCAAAGAAAACATCAGTCTGCTTGGAAACGTCATGTCTGCATGGAAACATCACGTCTATATGGAAACATCTTGTCAGCATGGAAACATCATGTCTGCAGGGAAATGTCACGTCTGCATGGAAACATCTTGTCAGCATGGAAACATCATGTCTGCAGGGAAATGTCACGTCTGCATGGAAACATCATGTCTGCATGGAAACATCTTGTCTACATGGAAACCTCACATCTATACGTCTCTGAGATACCCATTCTAGATTGCGCCGCCTGTTGGCAGCAAATTGTAGTAGCTCTGACTTGCTATCTTGATTTTTTTAAAGTACAAAGTCTTCTCACATGGATATAACCTCAAATTGTTTTTTTTTTTTCTGAGGATTTAATGCCGGTTCGGAAGGTGTGTTTCAAGGAAGATTTTTCTGCATATTTTTGCTCTTTCAAGGCTTGTTATGATGAGTCTCCATGGCAACGAAAGACTTGTTTACAATCGGGATCAACTGATTAACCTCTCCCAAATCAGGATTATCAGCGAAACAACACATCAAATCCCGATGGAGTTAAAAAGAAAGGAGAGGATGCAGAGCGGGAGTCAGAGAGCGAAGAAAGCGATGGAGATTTAAACCATTTCTCCCGACTGTCGTCATGGGTAATGGGAGATCGCTAGCTAACAAAACGGATGAGCTCGAGATGCTAACAAAATCTCAGAGAGAATACAGAGAGTGCAGTATTATGTGCTTCACCGAGACATGGCTGCATGAACACATCCCTGACTGTAATGTTTCTGTACCGGGCTTTAAAACGGTCCGTGCAGACCGCAGTAGACAACACAGCGGAAAGCTAAAGAGTGGTGGAATTGCAGTGCTGGTTAACCAGCGTTGGTGTCATCCTGGACATGTTACTGTCAAGGAGAAGATATGCACAAGGGACATGGAACTGTTAGCTGTGAGCTTCCGTCCATGTTATTTACCCAGAGAGTTTACCTGTGTTATTCTGGTAGCGGTTTATATAATACCTGGTACCGCACCAGACACAGCCTGTGATGTCATCAGAGCCGTCGTTGCTCGGCTACAAACACAGCATCCAAACTCATTCATGGCGATCTCCGGAGACTTCAACAACGTCTCCCTCTCTGCAACTCTACCAACATTCCAGCAGTTTGTCAGCTGCTCCACCAGAGAAAATAAGATCTTGGACTTATTTTATGCAAATATGAATAATGGATCCAGTTGTTCTGCCCTGCCTCCTTTAGGAAGATCTGACCATAATCTGGTTCTTCTCACCTCCACCTACAAGCCCATCGTTGAGCAGCAACCAGTCATCACAAAGACTATCAAAATCTGGTCTGCTGAAGCTGAAGATGCTCTTAGAGGAGGCTTTGAGGCTACAGACTGGAACGTCCTCTGTGAACCTCATGGAGACGACATCAACGCCATGACTGAGTGTGTGACAGATTACATAAACTTCTGTGTGGACAGCATCGTCCCAACAAGAACAGTGAGGTGCTTCCCCAATAACAAACCCTGGATCACCAGTGACCTGAAAAAGCTGCTGAACATCAAAAAGAAAGCCTTCAGGGATGGAGACAGGGAGTTATTGAGGGCAACACAAAAACAACTTAAAACACAAACTAAGAAGTGCAAGGAGGACTACAGGAAGAAGTTAGAAAGTCAGCTCCAGCAGAATAACCTGAGGGATGTGTGGTCTGGAATGAAGAAGATCACCGGCTTCAAGTTAAAGGGGGACCAGCCTGATGGAGGTCTGGACAGAGCTAATGAGCTGAACATATTCTTCACCAGGTTCAGTTCACCCCCTACCTCCAGCCCAACAGACCACACACCCTCCATAAGCCCACTGCTTTCCTGTCACGCCTCCAATCTGTCACCCTGCAGCTCAGTCATGGACCAGAACACAGCTTCATCTCCCTCCACATCAGGACATCCTGAGACCTCCACCTTGTTTGTCTCCTGCAATCAGGTTAAGAAGCAACTTGAGAAACTGAACCAGAACAAGGCTGCAGGTCCAGATGGTGTCAGTCCCAGAGTTCTCAAGACCTGCTCAAAACAACTATGTCCGATTCTCCAGCACCTTTTCAACACCAGTCTGAGACAATAGAGTCCCAGTGCTGTGGAAAACCTCCTGCCTTGTTCCAGTGCCTAAAAAAACACACAACCAGCTGAACCAAGTGACTACAGACCAGTTGCCCTGACATCTCACATCATGAAAGTCCTGGAGAGACTCTTACTGGCTCACCTCAACAAGCAAGTCAACACCTTTCAGGACCCATTCCAGTTTGCATATCGTAATGGACTTGGGGTTGAAGATGCCATCATATACCTGCTCCAGAGAGCACACTCTCATCTGGACCATTCAGGCAGCACTCTGAGGGTCATGTTCTTTCATTTCTCAGTGCTTTTAATACCATTCAGCCTGCTTTGTTATGTGAGAAGCTCCATAAATTCCAGGTGGATACCTCCACAACCACCTGGATCTATGACTACCTCACAAACAGACCACAGTTAGCGAGACTGAAAGGTTGTGTGTCTGAGATGGAGGTCAGCAGCACTGGTGCACCACAAGGAACTGTACTCTGGCCATTCCTCTTCACTCTGTACACCTCAGACTTCCAGTACAACTCTGAGTCCTGTCGTCTGCAGAAATACTCTGATGACTCTGCAGTTGTGGGGTGTATCAGGGATGGACAAGAAGCAGAGTACAGAGAACTGGTCAGTCAGTTTGTTAAATGGTGCGGTGACAATCATCTCATATTAAATAGCAGCAAAACAAAAGAGATGATTGTTGACTTAGGGAAGAAGAAGAATAAACAAAGCACTGTTTCCATCCTGGGAGAGGAGGTGGAGGTGGTGGAGGAATACAAGTATCTTGGAGTTCAGCTGGACAACAAACTGGACTGGAAATGCAACACTGACTACATCTACAAGAAAGGTCAGAGCAGACTGTACTTCTTAAGGAAGCTGAGATGGTTTAACGTCTGCACCAAGATGTTGCATATCTTCTAGAAGTCTGTTGTGGAGAGTGCAGTCAGCTTTGCAGCATCTGCTGGGGTAGTAGCATCAGAACCAGAGACTTGAAGAGAATCAACAAACTGATCAAGAAAGCTGGTTGGAGTAACTCTGGAGCCGCTGGAGCTGATTGTCCGAAGAAGAATGCTGCACAAGCTGATGAAGATGATGGAGGATTCTTCACACCCTCTCCACAACACAGTGATGAAACAACAAAGTGTGTTCAGTGAGAGGCTTCTTCAGGTCCGATGTAAGACTGAAAGATACAGAAGATCATTCCTGCCAGCAGCCATCAGCCTTCGGAACAAGACCTCCTCTTGTTATTATTATTATATACTACAATATTGAATTTCCCTTTGGGGATTAATAAAGTATTTTTCATTTCATATGTAAACGTCACGTCTGCATGGAAACATCACGCCTGCATGGAAACATCATGTCTGCATGGAAACATCTTGTCAGCATGGAAACATCACGTCTGCATGGAAATGTCACGTCTGCATGGAAACGTCACGTCTGCATGGAAACATCATGTCTGCATGGAAACATCTTGTCAGCATGGAAACATCGCGTCTGCAAGGAAATGTCACGTCTGCATGGAAACGTCACGTCTGCATGGAAACATCACGCCTGCATGGAAACATCATGTCTGCATGGAAACATCATGTCTGCATGGAAACATCTTGTCAGCATGGAAACATCACGTCTGCATGGAAACATCTTGTCAGCATGGAAACATCACGCCTGCATGGAAACAGCATGTCTGCATGGAAACATCATGTCTGCATGGAAAAATCTTGTCAGCATGGAAACATGACGTCTGCACGGAAACATGACGTCTGCATGAAAACATCTTGTCAGCATGGAAACATCTTGTCAGCATGGAAACATCTTGTCTGCATGGAAACGTCACGTCTGCATAGAAACATCACGTCTGCATGGAAACATCCCGTCTGCATGGAAACATCTTGTCAGCATGGAAACATCTTGTCAGCATGGAAACATCTTGTCTGCATGGAAACATGACGTCTGCAAGGAAACATCATGTCTGCATGGAAAAATCTTGTCTGCATGGAAACATGACGTCTGCAAGGAAACATCACGTCTGCATGGAAACATCACGTCTGCATGGAAACGTCACGTCTGCAAGGAAACATCACGTCTGCATGGGAACATCCCGTCTGCATGGAAACATCTTGTCAGCATGGAAACATCATGTTTGCATGGAAACATCATGTCTGCAAGGAAACATCTTGTCAGCATGGAAACATGACGTCTGCACGGAAACATGACGTCTGCATGAAAACATCTTGTCAGCATGGAAACATCTTGTCTGCATGGAAACGTCACGTCTGCATAGAAACATCACGTCTGCATGGAAACATCCCGTCTGCATGGAAACATCTTGTCAGCATGGAAACATCATGTCTGCAAGGAAACATCTTGTCTGCATGGAAACATCATGTCTGCATGGAAACATCATGTCTGCAAGGAAACATCTTGTCTGCATGGAAACATCATGTCTGCATGGAAACATCACGTCTGCATGGAAATGTCACGTCTGCAAGGAAACATCACGTCTGCATGGGAACATCCCGTCTGCATGGAAACATCATGTCTGCAAGGAAACATCTTGTCAGCATGGAAACATCATGTTTGCATGGAAACATCATGTCTGCAAGGAAACATCTTGTCAGCATGGAAACATGACGTCTGCACGGAAACATGACGTCTGCATGAAAACATCTTGTCAGCATGGAAACATCTTGTCAGCATGGAAACATCTTGTCTGCATGGAAACGTCACGTCTGCATAGAAACATCACGTCTGCATGGAAACATCCCGTCTGCATGGAAACATCTTGTCAGCATGGAAACATCATGTCTGCAAGGAAACATCTTGTCTGCATGGAAACATCATGTCTGCATGGAAACATCATGTCTGCAAGGAAACATCTTGTCTGCATGGAAACATCATGTCTGCATGGAAACATCACGTCTGCATGGAAATGTCACGTCTGCAAGGAAACATCACGTCTGCATGGGAACATCCCGTCTGCATGGAAACATCATGTCTGCAAGGAAACATCTTGTCTGCATGGAAACATCATGTCTGCATGGAAACATCATGTCTGCAAGGAAACATCTTGTCTGCATGGAAACATCATGTCTGCATGGAAACATCTTGTCAGCATGGAAACATCACATCTGCATGGAAACATCTTGTCAGCATGGAAACATCACGTCTGTAGGGAAATGTCACGTCTGCATGGAAACATCATGTCTGCATGGAAACATCACGTCTATATGGAAACGTCACATCTGCATGGAAACATAACGTTTGCATGTAAACATCTTATCAGCATGGAAACATCATGTCTGCAGGGAAACATCACGTCTGCATGGAAACATGACGTCTGCATGGAAACATCATGTCTGCTTGGAAACATCATGTCTGCATGGAAACATCTTGTCAGCATGGAAACATCACGTCTGCATGGAAACATCATGTCTGCATGGAAAAATCTTGTCAGCATGGAAACATGACGTCTGCACGGAAACATGACGTCTGCATGAAAACATCTTATCAGCATGGAAACATCATGTCTGCAGGGAAACATCACGTCTGCATGGAAACATGACGTCTGCATGGAAACATCATGTCTGCTTGGAAACATCATGTCTGCATGGAAACATCTTGTCAGCATGGAAACATCACGTCTGCATGGAAACATCATGTCTGCATGGAAAAATCTTGTCAGCATGGAAACATGACGTCTGCACGGAAACATGACGTCTGCATGAAAACATCTTGTCAGCATGGAAACATCTTGTCTGCATGGAAACGTCACGTCTGCATAGAAACATCACGTCTGCATGGAAACATCCCGTCTGCATGGAAACATCTTGTCAGCATGGAAACATCATGTCTGCATGGAAACATGATGTCTGCATAGAAACATCACGTCTGCATGGAAACATCCCGTCTGCATGAAAACATCTTGTCAGCATGGAAACATCTTGTCTGCATGGAAACGTCACGTCTGCATAGAAACATCACGTCTGCATGGAAACATCCCGTCTGCATGAAAACATCTTGTCAGCATGGAAACATCTTGTCTGCATGGAAACGTCACGTCTGCATAGAAACATCACGTCTGCATGGAAACATCACGTCTGCATGGAAACATCTTGTCAGCATGGAAACATCATGTCTGCATGGAAACATGATGTCTGCAAGGAAACATCTTGTCTGCATGGAAACATCACGTCTGCATGGAGACATCTTGTCAGCATGGAAACATCACGTCTGCAAGGAAATGTCACGTCTGCATGGAAACGTCACATCTGCATGGAAACATCACGCCTGCATGGAAACATCATGTCTGCATGGAAACATCTTGTCAGCATGGAAACATCACGTCTGCATGGAAACATCACGTCTGCATAGAAACATCACGTCTGCATGGAAACATCACGCCTGCATGGAAACATCATGTCTGCATGGAAACATCTTGTCAGCATGGAAACATCTTGTCTGCATGGAAACGTCACGTCTGCATAGAAACATCACGTCTGCATGGAAACATCCCGTCTGCATGGAAACATCTTGTCAGCATGGAAACATCATGTCTGCATGGAAACATGATGTCTGCAAGGAAACATCTTGTCTGCATGGAAACATCACGTCTGCATGGAGACATCTTGTCAGCATGGAAACATCACGTCTGCAAGGAAATGTCACGTCTGCATGGAAACGTCACATCTGCATGGAAACATCACGCCTGCATGGAAACATCATGTCTGCATGGAAACATCTTGTCAGCATGGAAACATCACGTCTGCATGGAAACATCACGTCTGCATGGAAACATCACGTCTGCATGATGACTGAGATTAAACTGTTCAGCTTCTACATGCAGTTTTATTTAAAAACAAAAATAGCTTGGCGTTTTAAGGTTTCACCTAATTGAAGATTCTCCTTCATTTATTTCCTTAATCCGGTCAGAACCAAATACATGAAGTCCACGCCATCACCTTCTCACCCATCATTTCACTTTGAGAATGACTTTCACAGATCTTCATCTTTCTGATGTACCTTAAAGAAAAAAGTCCTGCAGACTTTCAGGCCTTTATCTTTTTCTTCAGTTCTTCATCAGCTGTAAAGATGATGTGGGACAGCCCGTGTTGCTGCTGACAGAATGAGGAAGGATGTTTCTTCTTGAATAAACCTCCAAAACACTCATTTAAAGATACACAGTCATGAAGCGTGTTTTCATGATGGGACAGTGATATCGGTGGGCATGTTAACATTTTAGCGTGTTTCCTTCCTGCTTTGGCTGCAGCAGCTGTGCAGCCTGTCAGCAGTAAACAACTCTGCTTGTTTCCATGATCGTTCATGTCCAGCCAGAACACCTACGCTCACTGATCAAGTCGATAACCAGCGTTTTCATTTAAAGCTCCAGTGTGTTACAATTATTGACATCTAGTGGTAAAGAAGGGAAGAGCAAATTGTGAATGTATAGTGGCCTTTGGTGGCCAAAATTCATCCATACATAAAGATTTTTTCATGTGTGAGTGGATCCAGTGGCTTCACCTGCAGCGTTACAGGTAACTACCTCAACATAGACGTCAGTCAGGTCAGAAAGCCTGGATGTCTGTGTAAATCTCCTCAGAGTCATAGTTAGCAGGAAAATTACAACAATCCAGATACTTCACTGTTCCGAACAGAATACGTTTTACTCGCTTTCCCATAAAGAAACACCAGCGAGTAGCCTGGATCCGTGTAAGCTGGAAGCCTGTTGCCTGGCACCAGTTATGCAACTCTTTTCGTCTCAGGTTGGCTGTCTGATGTTTCCAGCGATATCGGGTACTGCCTGTCTGTCCATAGTTAGAAAATTGTTCAGCACTGGTGCCCACCATGTTTACTGCTGTTTTAGAGGTGTATTGTGCAGGTTATAAAATTATTTAATAATTTGCTTTTCTTCAGCTTCTTCCAATCTGCCTCTATGTCTGAAATTTCAATGAATTTGTTTTAAAAAGTCTGCGTTCAATGAGAAAATACAATGCAGATAAAGTCTTCTACAAGCATGCACCACGGATGTATGCATTCATTACAAAAAGGGTCTATTGCAGGGGTCTGCAAGACTGGTCCTCGAGGGCTGCAGTCCAGCAAGTGTTCAGAGTTTCCCTGTTGCAACACATCATGAAACCTAATAGACTCAGGCCTTGTCCACACATAGCTGGGTTTTTGTAAAACCAAACATCTTCCCCCCTCCGGCCAGTAAAAAAGATAAGTCCACACAACCTGGTTTTTCAAAAACAAATCCATCCACACTCTCCACATAACGATGTAGTTCAGCACATTCATCTGCACATCAAACCTTTAGGCGGCGGTAGCGTCCCTAATCCTATCCAATCAGAATAACCTTCCATCTCACGACGTCACTTCCACAAAGCAGGAAACATGCCTCCAACGTGATCTGGTTAGGTGGTGGAAAATAATTGTCCTTAATGTTGTCGTTTGCCGTTGGTAGTTTATGTGGAGCAGTATCTGAGCTTGTAAAAACAAACACACACCACCTGGACAACAGATAACACCATCACAGTTTCAAGGAGGTCCATGCTGCTGTAAATGTAAAACAGTTCATGTGTTCAGTAAACGGTTTTATTTATTTCTATGGTTTTATTTTGAAAAGGCCAGACCGGAAGTCTGCGCTGTGTTGTTGGTAAAAGTTTGACGGTGCTGACTAATAATAAAAGAATGCGGCTGTGCCAGTTCCGCAGAACTTATTCATGTTATAAAACATATTATAAATTATAATAATATTATGAAAGTATAGGAGCATGAACAAGAGCCTCGGTTACATAAACAAAGGTCACACATGTGACGTCATGGCATTTTCTGTCACAGCCGGTCACCTAAAACCCTGGTTATGTATGTCCACATGCAGACGTGCAAACGGAGAATTCGCACATCTTCACTTTGGTCGGAGGTTTTTAAAACCTTCGTTTTTGATGCCGAAATCTGTGTTTTGGTGTGGATGACCGGCCAAATTGGAGAGAAATATCTTTGTTTTGTGAGCTACCCTGCTACGTGTGGAAAAGGTCTTATTTAGCAGACAAGCTGCACAAGTCTGCTAATTAGCCATTGATTTGAGTCAGGTGTGTTGCAGCAGGGAAACTTCAAACACTTGCAGGACTGGACACAAGCACCGGACTTGCTTTCTCCTGGGCAGTGTCTCAGCTCAGGGTCTGCACACTTCAAAGTACAGATTTGTTGGCTGCATACGTCATCATGGTGCTCTCCCAGTTTGAAGGTTCCTTCAAATCTGTACTTCGTTTGGCTCTGGTTATCTTAAACAAAACCTTCAAGCGATGGGGATGTGGACCAAAATGCAGAGATGAGCCACAGGGATGAAGATTCAAGACAGATTTATTTTAACCAAAGGAACTCAGGGGACTAAAACAACGAAATGATCCAGCAACTGGGAACTGAAAACAGGAGAATATATACAGCCAACATAATGAGACACAAGTGTAATGACTTAACTGAGGACCAGGTGATCTAATGAACCAAAATAAAGGTCAAACAAGAAACAAGACAAGTGAACTAAACAGGAAAACTACAAATTAAAACAGGAAACCGGAAATGAAAACACACCAAGCTCAAACCCTGACAGACAGGATGAGCTGTCAGTCAGAGGAGAGCTCGTCTAAACCGCATCCTCCACATGTTTGTCATTTAGACACACAGGTAAATGAAAAGAAATCAAATTCAAATTACTGGCACCATTTTCTGTCATTTTAAAAAATATATTTTTGTGGAAGATTTGGGATCAGTAATTACATATGGTATTAATTCTTTGTATTATAACATATGTTGTATTATGGGGTGGGAAGGGAGTAAACAACTAAAACAAACAAAAAAACAACAAAAAAACGCCTGTAGCACTTCATGGAAGGACCTGCGTCCAACTGGACAGTCCACCAGCATCTTCCTACGATGTCCTCTACTGTTCGATTTCGTGCTTGTGTTGTTCTCACTCATATTAAGTTGCTTTGGATAAAAGCGTCTGCTAAATGACTGTAGAATAGAATAGAATAGAATAGAAACTTAGCATATGTAGTTGCTAGGCAATGGAGGCCTGGAGAACTATGGGTAATTCTCGTCCACTAGATAGGCCGTCTCATTTTACTGACAGTAAGCTCACTTTGGAGTGGCAGACTACGTCGGTAACTGCTGAAGACCACAGGCTGTGTCCTGAAATGGGACACAGCTCTAGTCTATTGCATACATGTGCACTGGCTTCTTCTATGGTGCTTTTAAAGCGTTGCAGATCTAGATCTAGTTCCTATCATACTGTAGCTTTGATGCTTCATTTGTTTGTTTGTTTGTTTGTTTATTCATTTGTTTCAAACCAAATTCACAATTTGCAAAAACAATTTTACAAAAACAATTTTACAAAAAATTTTTTTTTTTTACAATTTTGGTTTGAAAAGGGGGATGGGAGAAGCAATGCTTATTTTAGTCCACCCCCTTCACACACCACGCAGCATAACACAAAACAAAATTACAAAATTTACACAATAATCAACACAGACAAGACAAGACAAGACAATGACAAAGACAGGCCCAACGCACTCCCGACCGCCCCCCGCTCATTCGCAGAGTTTGTCCATTCAGAGATACCGTAGCTGACATGTTCGTACATATAAACACGTCTTTCAAAGAGAATAAAGAGTGAAGTGATTACATATCTGTAGAAACAGATTTTAATGACTGATAAGACAGAAACCCAAACATGTTTATGTTTGACCGCTTCTCCTCCTCCTCCTCTTCATCATCATCATCATAATTTCATAAGAGTTTCACTTCTGAGACCAAACATCAGACAGTTACAACACGCCCCCCTTTCCTCCATCTACTGCCGCTTGTTGCATAAATGTCTGCTTACAGTCGACAACAGCTGATCTGAAAACAGACGTTGGATCCATTTCCAGCTCCCAGCAGACATTTAGATGAAGCATGAAAATCAACTCGAGGAGACGTGTGTGTGTTGGGGAACACATCGCTGTGGAGCAAGTCGCGCATCCGCTTTGCTGTCTTACATAATGGCAGATTTGCAGCACTGCGGTTATAAGAAACTGGATGGTGAAGTGGATGTGGAGAGGCTGGCAGCTTTGAGCTGCACCTTATCCCATCCAGACGATGATGCTGAAACTCAGCCACACTTCGATTTTCTTTTCAAAACCAACTACAAATAGCCGCTGTGTTTGGCTCCAGGTTGATTATAGCAAACCGAACACAACAGGAGTACCGTCAGTCAATTAAGACTGAATTCTTTTGCACTTCAGGAAGATGAAAAGACATCAGAAACTTTAGAAATCTTATCTGTTTTATAAGCTGCTTTCACACATGAACTCTGGAGATTTTCTGGAGAATGTGCAGGTAGACTAATCAGGATATTCTCTGAGGTGTGAGTCATGGGGTGAAGGGAAACAGGGACATGATGCAAAAAACTGACTGTTTAGTTTTACAACATGCCGAGGATGAAAACTGAGGGTGCGTGCAACTGGAACGGCAACTGGTCGTCAATTACTCTGGATTGCTTGGATTTCCAGGAAAATTGGAACGCAGCGTGAGCCCCCCAGAAGACCGACAACACAGAACCAACCTGATTATGACGTTTTACTGGATTTTACAAAGTCAAAACTTCTCAGGATGAAAAAAAACCCCCAAGTTTTCATGAAAACTACTGTTTTTCTGGCATCGACCCCGTTCCCCAACAGAAAATAAACATCTGGGCTAACATTTAAAGTTTTAAACTGTAGACTTTAGTACCCTGCAGGAACGCTGTGTATGACATAATTCATTACCACACGTGAACCGCAATATTTGCTGTTGTTGTGGTCAGAAGGTTTGGCAACCTCTGCCTGAACCGGACCAGAGCAAAGCTTTCACTGGTGAGTGTTGCTTTGATATATATGAACATTAAACACCAAAAACACACTTTTTGATTAAAAATTATTCTGGACGGATATATATTTTAAACAGGTTGAAAAATTTATTGTCACTAAAAACTCATTTTTAAAAGTGTTAACAACATAAAAGAGGTCTCCTCCAGACCGTTTTCCCTCCAGATGTTTGCAGAACAAGACGTGTTTGTAAATAGCACTGTATTCTACCAAAGCAACAAGGTGTGATTTCTACTTGTAACTGTGAATCAATCCATTCATCCATCCATCTGGAGTGAACATTTTTCATTCAAATTATTCAACACTGTTTCTTATTTTATTTTGAAAAGCTCAGATTTAGATGCAGAAAAAGCTTTTGACCATGTGAATTGTAAATTTTTATTTGCAACTTTAAACAAATTTGGGTTCGGGCCATCATTTATTGACAGGATTAAAATATTATACAGCAGCCCAAATGCATGTGTACTAAAGTCTAATGATCAAATCTCTCCAAGCTTCTGCTTACAGAGGGGCACCAGACAAGGCTGCCCACTTTCTCCATCACTCTTTGCCAATTTTATCGAACCCCTGGCAGCTGCCATATGACAGAATAAAGAAATCAAAGGAATTCATGCTCAAAATATAGAACATAAAATAAGTCTTTATGCTGATGACATTTTACTTTTCCTTCAGAACTCACAAACATCTCTTTATCAGACAATCACACTCGTTAATAAATTCTCATCAATATCAGACTACTCTATTAACTGGTCAAAGACTACAGCTATGCCCATTAACTGTGACTTTAAAAATATATCTAACACCACTATACAGTCAGAAAACATTAGGTATTTAGGGAAAATATTTCCTCCAGACTAATTGGTAAAGTTATAATTACGATCAACTAAACAGTAGAGGAGGACCTCTCAAGGTGGAACTGCTTGCCCATATCACTTATGGGGAGAGTTTCCACCGTTAAAATGATGGTTCTACCTAAAGTTAATTATCTCTTTTCAATGATCCCCACCAAACCATCCTCCACTTGGTTTAAATCATTAGACTCCCACTTATCCAAATTTCTCTGGAGAAACAAGCCATCGCATTAGTCTAAAAACTTTACAACAGACAAAAGACAGAGGTGAGTTGGACCTGCCTAATTTCAATCATTACTTTTTATGTAACAGGCTGCAGTGCATCTCCAAGTGGCTCAAACTGTGTTCTCTAGATGAGCCATGGCTAGATGTAGAGCTAGCACTGTGTGAAGACTTAGTCATCTCTGATTTACCATTCATCAGCTCAACTGTTAAATCATACAAGTGTTTGAAAAGCATTAACATCAGCTCCTCTCTGATGGTTTGGTGGGAATTCCTGAAAGTAACCAAGTCTGCACTTATTCCATGTAAGTTCACACCCATCTGGAACAATCCCGACTTCCTGCCAAACAGAAAGATGATAAACTTCCCTCAGTGGAAGAATAAAGGAGTAAATCACTTATATCATAGAAAGTGGAAACTTTCTGCCTTTTGCTGTAATTACTTCACGATATAAAATCAGCAGCACCAAACTTTTGGAATACCACCAACTTAAATCTATTATAGGTAAGAAATACACCCCTGATCAATTAAACTGACAGCTACCTATTAGGATTGCAGAATTCGTAAATCTCAATGCCCCGAAGCTACTATCCAAAACATATAGATTACTAACAAAGCTAGAAGATTCCATCTCTCTCCCAACTTCTAAATGGGAAGCAGACTTATCCAGTTATATTAATCAAAATGCACATGTGCGGGGGGTATAGTAGTTTGTGTGTATGTGGGGGGTGGAGGGGTAGTGGTTATGAAGGGGGTAGGACAGAGGTGAGAAAGGTGTTTGTGTGAGAGGTGTGCGTGTGTTTACTTATTGGGGTGTAGACAAAGAGGGACTCCAGGTGTCTCCGGGTGGGGGGTGTCCTGGGTGTGTGTGGGGATGGTAGACCTTTGGTCTGGGTTCCCCTTCTGGGGGTTGCTGGGTCGGATGTGTTTGGGGAACGGCCCGGGGGGCGCTGGAGGTGGTGGCGGTAGTTGTGGGGGCCCTGATCAGGGCCTTACTGGTCTCTGCTCCCACACGGGACATGTTGGGAAGGAAAGATGAGGGCGTGCGGGAGCGAATGGATTAAGTTGCAGATGGAATGTAAGATAATAGAGGTGGTGGGAGGGGTGTATGTGTAGAGTGGAGGTGGGGTGGATGGTGTGCAATGGGGTGTGTATGAATAAAGGGGGAGTATACAAGTGGGGTGTACAGGTGGAGGGATGGGGTGGGAGGTGTGGGCACGTATAGGGGGTAGTGTATGAATGGAGACGGAAAGGTGAGTTGGGGTGCCTGTGTGTAGGGAGGAGTGGGTGATTTGAGGTGTGGTGGGGGTGTGTGTGCTGATAAATAAGGGAGTGTGTGAACTGGGGGTGAGATGTGGGGATGCGTGTCGAGGTGTGTAGAGAGGAAGCTTGTGAGGGGAGTTGTGTTATGTGGTATGTGTGTGTGCATCGGGGAGTATGTGAGCGGGGGCAGGGGGGTAGGGGAGTGTGAGTGTGTGTCGGGAGGGAGCATGTGCGTGTGAGTGAGTTAGTACATGTGTGTGGGAATATGTGTGTGTGTGTGTGTGTGTGTGTGTGTGTGTGTTTGGGGGGGGGTGGGTGTCTTGTGCCCGGGGAGCGCGGCTGGTGCACTGGGGTGCGGCCTGACTGCCACTCTGCAGCGGTCCGGGGATCCTGGTTTTCCATTGGTGTGGGCTGGGCCCTCTGCCCGCGGGGGTCGGGGGTTGCCTTAGGGCTCTTGGGGCCTTGAGGCCCACGCTCTGTCTGCCCTGGGCGGCCGGTGGCCGGCGTGGCCAGTTCTTGCCGGTCCAGGCCTGCTGGGGCCTGTTCCCCCCGAATGCGGGGGACTCTGGCTGGGGCCCCCCTCTGACGCCTTCTGGCTGAGTCCATGGCTGGCTCTGGAGTGGGGTGGTTGGATCCAGTGCTTGGGGGTGGCTGCCGGTTACCTGAATCTCGGGGTCTTCCTGGCCTGCTTATTGCCTTTGTGTGTGGGAGGGGTCACACTGGCATGATCTTCTCTGAACACGTTCCACTCTGTATGTTCTGCATGTGACACAGTCACCGAGTCGTCTGCAGGTTTATTTACTAACAGCAGCTGATTTTCCTTAATATTTAATCTGACAGTTTTTGGTGCTCCTGTCACTTGATAGCTTAGTCCTCCGCAGGGGGAACATGTATCTAAGATTGGCCTGTTTGTGTATATTTTTGTGAATGTGTATGTACATGCGTTTATATAGGCGAATACGTAAGGGTGTTCATGCAAATGTCTGTTTTTTCTTTCTTTCTCTCGCTGTCTCTCTCTTTTCCTCTCTCTCTATGAGGTGTTTTCTTTCTCTGTCCCTTTGTCTTTCTGTCTCTCTTCTATCTTCTCTGGTCTGGTCCAGCAGTAGAAACTCTGTATTTCAATTCTACAAAATAAACAAAAATATAAAATAAGAATCCAGAAAATCAAGGGGATCATCATACCAGTGATGTTCCCCTTGGCAAAGTAAATTTGCTCAGCAGAACACAGCATCCAAACTGACTGTATTAAAGGCTCTTCTTTCACCTTGTTTGGCTCTTGACTCATTGCTGCAACGATTTCACTGGCAGGGGATTGACAGGTGAAGCTGGCATGAGCATGTTGAAGTTCCTCATGTGGAGGTGAGCAAGGCTTGTCACAATAAATTAAACTGAATATAAAATTTAAGCTTTTAATCTTACATCTGAATTTTACCAAAATATTCAATTTTTTCAAAAACATTTACACCATTTTGATCAGTTTGCTCTAACGTATCCCCCGGAGTTTCTCCATGAACCCAAGAGCCACATGGACCCCATTTAAAAAGAAAAGTACGGTACCTTAAAGGTCCAGTGTGTAATAATTGCTGCCATCTAGTGGTAAAGATGGGTATAGCATTGATAAGTGGCCAAAATTCTCTTTTGTATGTGAGAAGATTCAGTGTCCTGTGTTTTTGGTCTTCTTCTGTGGTGCTTTTAAGGCTTTACTTATTCCAAACGGTGCTCTCCCACAGTGTTTCTCAGTCCAGGTCCTCAGGATCCACTACCCTGCATGGTTTAGAGATAAATGTGTCATTCTAAGAGAGTGAAAACATGATTAAAGTGATTAGATACCGATAGAAAGACAGTTATTGTCTATTATAGAGCCCTTCGGTCAGCTAGTCAGATGGTTTTGGAGGTTCTGCTTTCCAATTTGAAAACCAGAGGAGACAGAGCCTTTACAGTTGTGGCTCCCAGTCCTTGGGACGTTTAGCTGTGCGGTCTGCAGACAGCTTGTCAAATTTTAAATCTAGGCTAAAAACACATTTGTTTATTTTGGCCTTAGGCTGATCATGGGTACAGAATCAAACCTTTTATGTGGTGTGCTTGCCTGGGTTTATTTTCTCTACTTATATATTTTTTTTTTATCTTTTCTGATTATGTAAAGCACTTTGGATGCTGTTGCTGTTTAAATGTGCTGTACAAATAAAATTGACATGGACATTATTGATCTCTGATTTAGTTACAAACTAAACCTTTAATATATGGAATCAGCTTATATTTGAAAAGTAAATCCAGTGTTCCAGATCAGCTTTTTAGACCAGCTTGCTTGTGCCTCTGCCTGCTTTGCCAGCTCTGAGATGCTCGGACAAGGGATCAGATGTCAAATGTCCTATAGTAAGACACATATCCTGTCATCACTCTCATGGTTTCTGGCTCCTTCTTTCTTTCACTTTAAAGAAAAACAAACAAGTAAACAATGAGTAAAATTCCCTGTCCCTTATCTGTTTTCTCCCTCTGAACCACCAGCACAGATAAATATGAATGACAGATGTGGAAGAGAAAGACATTTCATTACTGATGCAAGATTACTACTTAACAGCTAAATGACAAATATTCAGCCACCAGCAGCCTGCAGATGTGTCTGCATCTGTGCTTCGGCGTCATTAAGACATGCACATGTGACTGCCCAACATTAAACACACACAAAAATCATCCTCAAAAAAGATTAGGGAATGAAAAATCTGTGTGTGTGTGTTTTAATCTAATATCCACTACAGACAGGATATTCCACACGATGACTTGAATTTAATGGCATGATCGATTAATTGGCCATTCCTGACTCCCATTGGCCAGCTAAGGAAGTCATTCAATAAGAACCAAGACCAGATCCAAGACCACCGAGTCACCACAAAGTTTACCCAAAGATTTTTACATATTAAGTCATAACCGACACAACAGGAAGTAAAATATCAAATAAAGTGCTAAACTCCCTGCAAGGTGAGTTTACATAAATGTCTTTTATGATCTTTCCGATTGTGGCAATAAAGTGGGAAAAACAGGTTACCCACCAAAACCAAAATCAAACTTTTCCCATCGCCATTGCAAAATGAGTTGTTTTAGGTAGAAAATATACCTCATGTCTGTTCTCATAACGGCATACTGTATACCTTGTTTTTATTACCCTATCATTCCATCAGGGGCCGCATTAGAACTCAGACCAGACAGAATTGCTGAATATCTAGAACAACAAAACAAAACAACAAACAAAACACTAAACATGTGGATGACAGAGGAGGTTAGTGTTTGGTTAAATATGTGATTATGGTAAAAAAAAAAAAACAAAAAAAAAAACTACAGCACTGTTGTTATAGATAATACAAAATAATCCTAAACCAAACACACCATATCTTGTTTTTTAAACTTTTCATCATTTTTAGCACTGTGATGTTACATCTGGTCAAACTGGCCCTACTGGTTACTCACATGTTGCAGCTTGTAAACACTTAGCATTCCTTTCTGAGGATGTTTCCAACAAACACAAAATATCCCAAGTAGCCAGAATAAACAGGAATTTGAGTAAATAAGTAAAGTAGTCCTGAGAATGATAATAGTAATCCTAAGAATGCAAAAAACAGTCCTAAAAATTAGTAAAACAGTCTTAGAAATCTATAAAGTAATCCTAGGAATGAGTAAAGTAATCTAAGGAAGAGAAAAGTAGTCTGAGGAACGAGGACAATATTCTTTTGAATGAGGAAAATAATGTTAGGAGTGAGTAAAGTGGTCATAGGAACAAGTAAAGTGAGGATATAAATGAGGACAGTAGCCTAGCAATAAGTAAAATAATCCTAAGAATGAGTAAGGTTGTCATAGCGATGAATTAAATACCTGGAATGAGGAACTGATCTACAGTAGAAGGTAAAAAGTGAAGCTGAGCAGTTTGCCAGGGGCTTATTAGAGGTGGTCAGCTTGAGGTTGACCAAGCCGTAAGGAGGCTGCAACACAGCGAGGATGTGAGCAGATTCCAGGAAGGAAGAGCAGGATAGAGAGGATGGCCACGATTCTGGTCCAAGGCCAGTCGCAAGGACAGGAAGGAGATGGTGGTGGCGTGGCTGACGAGGACTGAGGAGGAGTGCTACAAGATCAATACCGTGCTGCAGGAACGGTTAGGAAGCTGGACAACCTGGGAGGGAGTTGTCGGTCGAAACATCAGTTAGTCCGACCTGTGGAAGCTCCCACAGGCAAGACTGAGCTTCGCTCAGCCCGAACATTCTTTCCTGCCGTCTGAACCTTCAACAGTGGTTCTGGAATGAGGAATTCTGCTCACTGCATTGTTCCCAATGCAGGCCTTCTGCATATCCTGTCAGGCTTCAAGATTGCACTCTGCTAGGGACGTTATAGATGGCACCATGACCAGGTCCTGAAGAAGCTGACAAAGTGCTAGAAGGATGGCGTCAAGGCAGAAAACACCTACCTGTAGCAGACTACACCAGGGGCATGGACATACCACCACGCCTCTTTTCCCCAACATAGTTGTATGGTCAGAATCAGCAAAAGTAGTGGACCTTGTTGAAATCACACTTCCATCAGAGGAGGAAATTGAGACCACATTTGAGCACAAGAGGACCAAGTATGCAGAGCTGGCTGCTGAGTGTCGGGAGGCTGACTGGAAGACTACCATCGACCCAGCGGAGGTTGGCTGCCTATGTGAGGCTGTCAATGAAGCGCCTAATGACGGAAACAGGAGTGGAAGGGGGGAGGCTGAGGAAGGCTATGAAAGAGTTTTCCGAGGATGTGGAGAAATGCAGCTTCTGGCTCTGGCTCAGAAGGAAGGACAGAAGTTGGTGGAAAAAACCACCTAACCCCAACAACAACCACAGGGAGAGGGAGCCGTCTCTTTCACTGCCCCACCTGGAGATGTGAACGATGCTTCCTGACTATGACCGGGCAGCTGACCATGTGGCCGATCTATGTGCATTAGAGGTGGTGCAACAGGCAGGAGTGCATAAGCAGAAATTTCCACCTTCCTATATCTTAACTGACAAGGTCAATATCACAAAAAGCCTTCAACCAATGATGACGATGGACACCGCTATGAATGGTCAGAGTCAGGAGAATCCAGAGATAGACCCCACATTCACCTTAGAAACACCATGAGGATCCAGAAAGGTGTGAACCCCAAGATTTATTTATTTATGATGGGAAGAGAGAATACTTCACTGCAAACCCCCTTTTATCTCCATGGAAACTAGCAGGACCTTCAAATCCATGGAAACTGTCAGGACCTTTATCTCCATGGAAACTGTCAGGACCTTTATCTCCGTGGAAACTGTCAGGACCTTTATCTCCGTGGAAACTGTCAGGACCTTTATCTCCGTGGAAACTGTCAGGACCTTTATCTCCGTGGAAACTGTCAGGACCTTTATCTCCGTGGAAACTGTCAGGACCTTTATCTCCGTGGAAACTGTCAGGACCTTTATCTCCGTGGAAACTGTCAGGACCTTTATCTCCGTGGAAAAAAACATCTTCATGTCAAACAATGGCAGAGTCACAGGAGACACATAATCAGAGTTTTTAGAACTGGAATAAAACTTTTCACCTCAAGCAGCAACAATAAGACATGATGTGTGATTGTGGCTGCAAGCTGCCAGAGTTTCAGTCCCACAGAGACGAGACAGACGTCTTCCAGAGTTTCTGTCCCACAGAGACGAGACAGACGTCTTCCAGAGTTTCTGTCTCACAGAGACGAGACAGACGTCTTCCAGAGTTTCTGTCTCACAGAGACGAGACAGACGTCTTCCAGAGTTTCTGTCCCACAGAGACGAGACAGACGTCTTCCAGAGTTTCTGTCCCACAGAGACGAGACAGACGTCTTCCAGAGTTTCTGTCCCACAGAGACGAGACAGACGTCTTCCAGAGTTTCTGTCCCACAGAGACGAGACAGACGTCTTCCAGAGTTTCTGTCCCACAGAGACGAGACAGACGTCTTCCAGAGTTTCTGTCCCACAGAGACGAGACAGACGTCTTCCAGGAGTTTCTGTCCCACAGAGACGAGACAGACGTCTTCCAGAGTTTCTGTCCCACAGAGACGAGACAGACGTCTTCCAGAGTTTCTGTCCCACAGAGACGAGACAGACGTCTTCCAGAGTTTCTGTCCCACAGAGACGAGACAGACGTCTTCCAGAGTTTCTGTCCCACAGAGACGAGACAGACGTCTTCCAGAGTTTCTGTCCCACAGAGACGAGACAGACGTCTTCCAGAGTTTCTGTCCCACAGAGACAAGACAGACGTCTTCCAGAGTTTCTGTCCCACAGAGACGAGACAGACGTCTTCCAGGAGTTTCTGTCCCACAGAGACGAGACAGACGTCTTCCAGAATTTCTGTCCCACAGAGACGAGACAGACGTCTTCCAGAGTTTCTGTCCCACAGAGACGAGACAGACGTCTTCCAGAGTTTCTGTCCCACAGAGACGAGACAGACGTCTTCCAGAGTTTCTGTCCCACAGAGACGAGACAGACGTCTTCCAGAGTTTCTGTCCCACAGAGACGAGACAGACGTCTTCCAGAGTTTCTGTCCCACAGAGACGAGACAGGCGTCTTCCAGAGTTTCTGTCTCACAGAGACGAGACAGACGTCTTCCAGAGTTTCTGTCCCACAGAGACAGACGTCTTCCAGAGTTTCTGTCCCACAGAGACGAGACAGACGTCTTCCAGAGTTTCTGTCTCACAGAGACGAGACAGACGTCTTCCAGAGTTTCTGTCCCACAGAGACGAGACAGACGTCTTCCAGAGTTTCTGTCTCACAGAGACGAGACAGACGTCTTCCAGAGTTTCTGTCCCACAGAGACGAGACAGACGTCTTCCAGAGTTTTTGTCCCACACAGACGAGACAGACGTCTTCCAGAGTTTCTGTCTCACAGAGACGAGACAGACGTCTTCCAGAGTTTCTGTCCCACAGAGACGAGACAGACGTCTTCCAGAGTTTCTGTCCCACAGAGACGAGACAGACGTCTTCCAGAGTTTCTGTCCCACAGAGACGAGACAGACGTCTTCCAGAGTTTCTGTCCCACAGAGACGAGACAGACGTCTTCCAGAGTTTCTGTCCCACAGAGACAGACGTCTTCCAGAGTTTCTGTCCCACAGAGACGAGACAGACGTCTTCCAGAGTTTCTGTCTCACAGAGACGAGACAGACGTCTTCCAGAGTTTCAGTCCCACAGAGACGAGACAGACGTCTTCCAGAGTTTCAGTCCCACAGAGACGAGACAGACGTCTTCCAGAGTTTCTGTCCCACAGAGACGAGACAGACGTCTTCCAGAGTTTCTGTCTCACAGAGACGAGACAGACGTCTTCCAGAGTTTCTGTCCCACAGAGACGAGACAGACGTCTTCCAGAGTTTCAGTCTCTCAGAGACGAGACAGACGTCTTCCAGAGTTTCTGTCTCACAGAGACGAGACAGACGTCTTCCAGAGTTTCTGTCCCACAGAGACGAGACAGACGTCTTCCAGAGTTTCTGTCTCACAGAGACGAGACAGACGTCTTCCAGAGTTTCTGTCTCTCAGAGACGAGACAGACGTCTTCCAGAGTTTCTGTCTCACAGAGACGAGACTGTCTCTGTAACCAGCAGAGTCTCTGCTTCATATGACGCCTTGTTTGTGTGGAGAAGTTATGAGAAGCTCTAAGTGAACGCTGATGTTGTCATGTTTCTGTTTGGAGTTTGAACTGTTTGGTTTGGATGCTGATGCTGGTGGAGTCTTTTAGCTTAGTGTCTCCTGTCATGTTGCTACGCTACATGTTAACATTGCTATTACGCTACAGGTTAGCATTGCTGCTACGCTACATGTTAACATTGCTACTACGCTACATGTTATCATTGCTGCTATGCTACATGTCAGCATTGCTGCTACGCTACATGTTAGCATTGCTACTACGCTACAGGTTAGTATTTCTGCTACGGTACATGTTATCATTGCTGCTATGCTACATGTTGGCATTGCTGCTACACTACATGTTAGCATTGCTGCTATGCTACATGTTAGCATTGCTGCTACACTACATGTTAGCATTGCTGCTACGCTACATGTTAGCATTGATGCTACGCTACATGTTGGCATTGCTGCTACACTACATGTTAGCATTGCTGCTACGCTACATGTTAGCATTGATGCTACGCTACATGTTGGCATTGCTGCTACACTACATGTTAGCATTGCTCCTTCCTGCTGTCTGCAAACATCTTGTGTACTGTGTGGATCTCCAGCTGCCTCACATACAGGAGACTCTAGTCCAGAAGGAATTAACAGGTCAAAACACCTGTAACATGAACATCTTTGCATTGGATAGATTATTTACAGTCTCTAGACAATAATCAAATACCCACCAGTATGTCCAGGCAGGCAGCTTTCAGGAGCGTGATCTGATCAGCAATGGTCAGCCCCGTGAAGCCAGGCACTCGTTTGGCAAACTCCACGATCTTGATAATGCACTTAGTGGCCAGCTCGCTGAACTTGTCCCACAGGCCCAGGTCCAGTCTCACACGGTGGTCTGCACTTGAGTTCTGCAACACACACACACACACACACACACACACACACACACACACACACACACACACACAAACAAGGTGTCAGACGAGGAGGCAGCCACTTCTATCCCAGTACAGTCTGCTGCTAATGATCCTCTCAGCGCTGCCTCTTCACTCGCCTCTATATGTGTCACAGTAAAACAGAGTAAATAGGCTGCTGCAGACATGAGTTTCCTGGAACACGTGTGAATATGCTGAGCCGTGTGGCTTGCTGCTGCAGTAATGACTGTTACAGTGTCAGTGGGATGCACTAGCGATGATGGGGAGCAGAAGCAGAGCTGTGACAGGTACCATGGAGCAGCTTGAAGCCAGAGGTGTCATTAATACAGCTATATGGTCCAGAACCTACACAAACACATGGGGGGGGGGGGGGGGGGGGGGGGGGGGGGGGGACAGGACACAGAATGAAAAAGGTGGAAGGTAAAGTGTTGTTAGGCATCACGGAGAGAGGAAGAGGAAACGACAGATGAAAGGGAGGAAAGGGAAGAATCCAAAGCAGTGAGGCTTTATGAGGGAGGGGGAGGAACCTGAAGTAAGTGGTTCTGGTTCTGATGGCTTTTTTCCTTCCTGGTTCTGGTTCTGATGGAGGTTTTCCTTCCTGGTTCTGGTCCTGATGGAGGTTTTCCTTCCTGGTTCTGGTTCAGATTGAGGTTTTCCTTCTTGGTTCTGGTCCAGATGGAGGTTTCCCTTCCTGGTTCTGGTTCTGATGGCTTTTTTCCTTCCTGGTTCTGGTTCTGATGGAGGTTTTCCTTCCTGGTTCTGGTCCTGATGGATGTTTTCCTTCCTGGTTCTGGTTCAGATTGAGGTTTTCCTTCCTGGTTCTGGTCCAGATGGAGGTTTCCCTTCCTGGTCCTGTTCCAGATGGAGGTTTCCCTTCCTGGTTCTGGTTCAGATGGAGGTTTTCCTTCCTGGGTCTGGTCCAGATGGAGGTTTCCCTTCCTGGTCCTGTTCCAGATGGAGGTTTCCCTTCCTGGTTCTGGTTCAGATGGAGGTTTTCCTTCCTGGGTCTGGTCCAGATGGAGGTTTCCCTTCCTAGTCCTGTTCCAGATGGAGGTTTCCCTTCCTAGTTCTGGTCTAGATGGAGGTTTCCCTTCCTAGTCCTGTTCCAGATGGAGGTTTCCCTTCCTGGTTCTGGTCCAGATGGAGGTTTCCCTTCCTGGTTCTGGTCCAGATGGAGGTTTCCCTTCCTGGTCCTGTCCCAGATGGAGGTTTCCCTTCCTGGTTCTGGTCCAGATGGAGGTTTCCCTTCCTGGTTCTGGTTTAGATGGAGGTTTTCCTTCCTGGGTCTGGTCCAGATGGAGGTTTTCCTTCCTGGTTCTGGTCCAGATGGAGGTTTTCCTTCCTGGTTCTGGTCCATATGGAGGTTTTCCTTCCTGGTTCTGGTCCAGATGGAGGTTTCCCTTCCTGGTTCTGGTCCAGATGGAGGTTTCCCTTCTTGGTTCTGGTTCAGATGGAGGTTTTCCTTCCTGGTTCTGGTCCAGATGAAGGTTTTCCTTCCTGGTTCGGGTTCAGATGGAGGTTTCTTCCTGGTGATGTGAAGGAATTTCAGTGTGTCAAACTCCAACCATTTCTGTCAGATTAGGAGCTCAGCAGAAAAGTCACATAAAAGTGGGACAGTTCCGGGTGGTTCTGGTACCTTCCCAGATTATGTTCATGGAAAAGCCAATGAAAGTTCCCCGACCCATCGCATGGCAAACCGGTCCTGTTGTTGGAAACAAGGTTCAAAGTGATGCAGGTGAGACTGCTTAAAGATGGAGAAGTTGCTGTAAAAGTGTCGGATTCTGGCTGCTCCTTAAACCAGGGCTGTTCTGCTGCTCCGTGCGATGTGTCCCAGTCGTCTCCCAGATGTGACCCAGTCTTCCCCCAGATGTGTCCCAGTCTTCCTCCAGATGTGTCCCAGTCTTCCTCCAGATGTGTCCCAGTCATCTCCCAGATGTGACCCAGTCTTCCTCCAGATGTGTCCCAGTCATCTCCCAGATGTGTCCCAGTCTTCCCCCAGATGTGTCCCAGTCGTCTCCCAGATGTGACCCAGTCTTCCCCCAGATGTGTCCCAGTCGTCTCCCAGATGTGACCCAGTCTTCCTCCAGATGTGTCCCAGTCATCTCCCAGATGTGTCCCAGTCTTCCCCCAGATGTGTCCCAGTCGTCTCCCAGATGTGACCCAGTCTTCCCCCAGATGTGTCCCAGTCTTCCTCCAGATGTGTCCCAGTCATCTCCCAGATGTGACCCAGTCTTCCTCCAGATGTGTCCCAGTCATCTCCCAGATGTGTCCCAGTCTTCCTCCAGATGTGTCCCAGTCATCTCCCAGATGTGTCCCAGTCTTCCTCCAGATGTGTCCCAGTCTTCCTCCAGATGTGTCCCAGTCTTCCTCCAGATGTGTCCCAGTCTTCCCCCAGATGTGTCCCAGTCTTCCTCCAGATGTGTCCCAGTCTTCCTCCAGATGTGTCCCAGTCATCTCCCAGATGTGACCCAGTCTTCCTCCAGATGTGTCCCAGTCTTCCTCCAGATGTGTCCCAGTCATCTCCCAGATGTGTCCCAGTCTTCCCCCAGATGTGTCCCAGTCATCTCCCAGATGTGTCCCAGTCTTCCCCCAGATGTGTCCCAGTCTTCCTCCAGATGTGTCCCAGTAATCTCCCAGATGTGTCCCAGTCTTCCCCCAGATGTGTCCCAGTCATCTCCCAGATGTGACCCAGTCTTCCTCCAGATGTGTCCCAGTCATCTCCCAGATGTGACCCAGTCTTCCTCCAGATGTGTCCCAGTCTTCCCCCAGATGTGTCCCAGTCTTCCTCCAGATGTGTCCCAGTAATCTCCCAGATGTGTCCCAGTCTTCCTCCAGATGTGTCCCAGTCGTCTCCCAGATGTGTCCCAGTCTTCCTCCAGATGTGTCCCAGTCTTCCCCCAGATGTGTCCCAGTCATCTCCCAGATGTGTCCCAGTCGTCTCCCAGATGTGACCCAGTCTTCCCCCAGATGTGTCCCAGTCTTCCTCCAGATGTGTCCCAGTCATCTCCCAGATGTGTCCAAGTCATCTCCCAGATGTGTCCCAGTCGTCTCCTAGATGTGTCCCAGTCGTCTCCCAGATGTGTCCCAGTTGTCTCCTAGATGTGTCCCAGTCATCCCCCAGATGTGTCCCAGTCTTCCTCCAGATGTGTCCCAGTCATCTCCCAGATGTGTCCCAGTCATCTCCCAGATGTGTCCCAGTCATCTCCTAGATGTGTCCCAGTCATCTCCTAGATGTGTCCCAGTCGTCTCCTAGATGTGTCCCAGTCGTCTCCTAGATGTGTCCCAGTCATCTCCCAGATGTGTCCCAGTCGTCTTCCAGATGTGTCCCAGTCTTCCTCCAGATGTGTCCCAGTCATCTCCTAGATGTGTCCCAGTCGTCTCCTAGATGTGTCCCAGTCATCTCCCAGATGTGTCCCAGTCGTCTTCCAGATGTGTCCCAGTCTTCCTCCAGATGTGTCCCAGTCAGCTCCCAGATGTGTCCCAGTCGTCTTCCAGATGTGTCCCAGTCTTCCTCCAGATGTGTCCCAGTCTTCCTCCAGATGTGTCCCAGTCTTCCTCCAGATGTGTCCCAGTCGTCTTCCAGATGTGTCCCAGTCTTCCTCCAGATGTGTCCCAGTCAGCTCCCAGATGTGTCCCAGTCTTCCCCCAGATGTGTCCCAGTCTTCCCCCAGATGTGTCCCAGTCAGCTCCCAGATGTGTCCCAGTCGTCTTCCAGATGTGTCCCAGTCTTCCTCCAGATGTGTCCCAGTCAGCTCCCAGATGTGTCCCAGTCGTCTTCCAGATGTGTCCCAGTCTTCCTCCAGATGTGTCCCAGTCTTCCTCCAGATGAGTCCCAGTCTTCCCCCAGATGTGTCCCAGTCTTCCTCCAGATGTGTCCCAGTCTTCTCCCAGATGTGTCCCAGTCTTCCTCCAGACGTGTCCCAGTCTTCCCCCAGATGTGTCCCAGTCTTCCTCCAGATGTGTCCCAGTCATCTCCCAGATGTGTCCCAGTCATCTCCCAGATGTGTCCCAGTCATCTCCTAGATGTGTCCCAGTCATCTCCTAGATGTGTCCCAGTCGTCTCCTAGATGTGTCCCAGTCGTCTCCTAGATGTGTCCCAGTCATCTCCCAGATGTGTCCCAGTCGTCTTCCAGATGTGTCCCAGTCTTCCTCCAGATGTGTCCCAGTCATCTCCTAGATGTGTCCCAGTCGTCTCCTAGATGTGTCCCAGTCATCTCCCAGATGTGTCCCAGTCGTCTTCCAGATGTGTCCCAGTCTTCCTCCAGATGTGTCCCAGTCAGCTCCCAGATGTGTCCCAGTCGTCTTCCAGATGTGTCCCAGTCTTCCTCCAGATGTGTCCCAGTCAGCTCCCAGATGTGTCCCAGTCGTCTTCCAGATGTGTCCCAGTCTTCCTCCAGATGTGTCCCAGTCTTCCTCCAGATGAGTCCCAGTCTTCCCCCAGATGTGTCCCAGTCTTCCTCCAGATGTGTCCCAGTCTTCTCCCAGATGTGTCCCAGTCTTCCTCCAGACGTGTCCCAGTCTTCCCCCAGATGTGTCCCAGTCTTCCTCCAGATGTGTCCCAGTCATCTCCCAGATGTGTCCCAGTCGTCTCCTAGATGTGTCCCAGTCGTCTCCCAGATGTGTCCCAGTCTTCCTCCAGACGTGTCCCAGTCTTCCTCCAGACGTGTCCCAGTCTTCCCCCAGATGTGTCCCAGTCTTCCCCCAGATGTGTCCCAGTCAGCTCCCAGATGTGTCCCAGTCGTCTTCCAGATGTGTCCCAGTCTTCCTCCAGATGTGTCCCAGTCTTCCTCCAGATGTGTCCCAGTCTTCCTCCAGATGTGTCCCAGTCGTCTTCCAGATGTGTCCGAGTCTTCCTCCAGATGTGTCCCAGTCTTCCCCCAGATGTGTCCCAGTCTTCCCCCAGATGTGTCCCAGTCAGCTCCCAGATGTGTCCCAGTCGTCTTCCAGATGTGTCCCAGTCTTCCTCCAGATGTGTCCCAGTCTTCCTCCAGATGTGTCCCAGTCTTCCTCCAGATGTGTCCCAGTCGTCTCCCAGATGTGTCCCAGTCTTCTCCCAGATGTGTCCCAGTCATCTCCCAGATGTGTCCCAGTTGTCTCCCAGATGTGTCCCAGTCATCTCCCAGATGTGTCCCAGTCATCTCCCAGATGTGTCCCAGTCTTCTCCCAGATGTGTCCCAGTCTTCCTCCAGATATGTTACAGTCTTCCCCCAGATGTGTCCCAGTCTTCCTCCAGATGTGTCCCAGTCGTCTTCCAGATGTGTCCCAGTCATCTCCCAGATGTGTCCCAGTCATCTCCCAGATGTGTCCCAGTCTTCTCCCAGATGTGTCCCAGTCTTCCTCCAGATGTGTCCCAGTCTTCCTCCAGATGTGTCCCAGTCTTCCTCCAGATGTGTCCCAGTCTTCCCCCAGATGTGTCCCAGTCTTCCTCCAGATGTGTCCCAGTCTTCCTCCAGATGTGTCCCAGTCTTCCCCCAGATGTGTCCCAGTCATCTCCCAGATGTGTCCCAGTCATCTCCCAGATGTGTCCCAGTCTTCCTCCAGATGTGTCCCAGTCTTCCTCCAGATGTGTCCCAGTCGTCTCCTAGATGTGTCCCAGTCTTCCTCCAGACCCTCTAACAGGTTCTAGACGTTTCCCAGCAGCTCAGACTGATCATGTGACCAGCTAATACTCCGTCTGCGTCAGGAGTTCTGAGTCAGATGGCTTTAACACGGCAGCCCCCCCCCCCCCCCCCCCCCACCCCCCCCCCCCACCCCCCCCACCCCGAGGTTGTGGCTGAGATGCAGTTCGGACGGCAGCTGCTGGACACTGTCACCAGCTACTGTGTGTCCCCCCAGGAGAGGGGAGGAGATAAAAGGAGCCGGGGAGCAGTTAGGAGGGAGGAGATCATTAAATATGATGGGGGTTAAGTGAGAAGCACATTAAGGTCGTGTTTAAATCACAGCCAACGAGCTGCAGTCGACACAACGGCACTATGGACGCACATTTTCCTGATGGACGTCCGCTTTGATGGGGAGGGAGGCGGTGTGTGTGTTGGTGTGTGTGTTGGTGTGTGTGTTGGTGTGTGTGTGTGTGTTGGTGTGTGTGTTGGTGTGTGTGTTGGTGTGTGTGTGTGTGTTGGTGTGTGTGTTGGTGTGTGTGTTGGTGTGTGTGTTGGTGTGTGTGTGGCGGTCTGTTTGCTCAGCACACCGACGTCGGTGGAAGGTGGATGATATTAAAGCAACTTATCTTGTTCTTCCCTCTGGGTGGAGGGAAAACGGGGGTGAAGAGGATGAGATTATCCACAGTTGACTCTTTTTTCTCTCCTGTTTGAAAACCTCCCCCTCTCCACCCCTCTACTCCTCCACCCTCTACTCCTCCATCCCTCCACCCATCTACTCCTCCACCCCTCTACTCCTCCATCCCTCCACCCATCTACTCCTCCACCCCTCTACTCCTCCATCCCTCCACCCATCTACTCCTCCACCCCTCTACTCCTCCACCCTCTACTCCTCCATCCCTCCACCCCTCTACTCCTCCATCCCTCCACCCATCTACTCCTCCACCCCTCTACTCCTCCACCCTCTACTCCTCCATCCCTCCACCCCTCTACTCCTCCATCCCTCCACCCATCTACTCCTCCCCCCTCTACTCCTCCACCCCCTCCCCCCTCTACTCCTCCATCCCTCCACCCATCTACTCCTCCCCCCTCTACTCCTCCACCCCCTCCCCCCTCTACTCCTCCATCCCTCCACCCCTCTACTCCTCCCCCCTCTACTCCTCCATCCCTCCACCCATCTACTCCTCCCCCCTCTACTCCTCCATCCCTCCACCCATCTACTCCTCCCCCCTCTACTCCTCCATCCCTCCACCCCTCTACTCCTCCATCCCTCCACCCATCTACTCCTCCCCCCTCTACTCCTCCATCCCTCCACCCCTCTACTCCTCCATCCCTCCACCCATCTACTCCTCCCCCCTCTACTCCTCCACCCCCTCCCCCCTCTACTCCTCCATCCCTCCACCCCTCTACTCCTCCCCCCTCTACTCCTCCACCCCCTCCCCCCTCTACTCCTCCCCCCTCTACTCCTCCACCCCCTCCCCCCTCTACTCCTCCATCCCTCCACCCCTCTACTCCTCCCCCCTCTACTCCTCCACCCCCTCCCCCCTCTACTCCTCCCCCCTCTACTCCTCCACCCCCTCCCCCCTCTACTCCTCCCCCCTCTACTCCTCCATCCCTCCACCCCTCTACTCCTCCCCCCTCTACTCCTCCACCCCCTCCACCCCTCTACTCCTCCATCCCTCCACCCCTCTACTCCTCCCCCCTCTACTCCTCCATCCCTCCACCCCTCTACTCCTCCACCCCTCTACCCCTCTACCCCCTCCACCCCTCTACTCCTCCACCCCTCTACCCCTCCACCCCCTCCACCCCTCTACTCCTCTACCCCCTCCACCCCTCTACTCCTCCACCCCTCTACCCCTCTACCCCCTCCACCCCTCTACTCCTCCACCCCTCCACCCCTCTACTCCTCCACCCCTCTACCCCTCTACCCCCTCCACCCCTCTACTCCTCCACCCCTCTACTCCTCCACCCCTCTACCCCCTCCACCCCTCTACCCCCTCCACCCCTCTACTCCTCCCCCCTCTACTCCTCCACCCCCTCCCCCCTCTACTCCTCCACCCCTCCACCCCTCTACTCTTCCACCCCCTCCCCCCTCTACTCCTCCACCCCCTCCCCCCTCTACTCCTCCACCCCTCCACCCCTCTACTCCTCCATCCCTCCACCCCTCTACTCTTCCACCCCCTCCCCCCTCTACTCCTCCCCCCTCTACTCCTCCATCCCTCTACTCCTCCATCCCTCCACCCCTCTACTCCTCCACCCCTCTACCCCCTCCACCCCTCTACCCCTCTACCCCCTCCACCCCTCTACTCCTCCACCCCTCTACCCCTCTACCCCCCTCCACCCCTCTACTCCTCCACCCCTCTACCCCCTCCACCCCTCTACTCCTCCACCCCTCTACCCCCTCCACCCCTCTACTCCTCCACCCCTCTACCCCCTCCACCCCTCCACCCCTCTACTCCTCCACCCCTCTACTCCTCCACCCCTCTACCCCCTCCATCCCTCCACCCCTCTACTCCTCCAACCCTCTACTCCTCCACCCCTCCACCCCTCTACCCCCTCCACCCCTCTACTCCTCCACCCCTCTACTCCTCCACCCCTCTACCCCTCTACCCCCTCCATCCCTCCACCCCTCTACTCCTCCACCCCTCCACCCCTCTACCCCCTCCACCCCTCTACTCCTCCACCCCTCTACTCCTCCACCCCTCTACCCCCTCCACCCCTCTACCCCCTCCACCCCTCTACCCCCTCCACCCCTCTACTCCTCCACCCCTCTACCCCCTCCACCCCTCTACCCCCTCCACCCCTCTACCCCCTCCACCCCTCCACCCCCTCCACCCCTCTACTCCTCCACCCCTCTACCCCCTCCACCCCTCTACCCCCTCCACCCCTCTACTCCTCCACCCCTCTACCCCTCTACCCCCTCCACCCCTCTACCCCCTCCACCCCCTCCACCCCTCTACTCCTCCACCCCTCTACCCCTCTACCCCCTCCACCCCTCTACTCCTCCACCCCTCTACTCCTCCACCCCTCTACCCCTCTACCCCCTCCACCCCTCTACTCCTCCACCCCTCTACCCCCTCCACCCCCTCCACCCCTCTACTCCTCCATCCCTCTACTCCTCCACCCCTCTACTCCTCCATCCCTCCACCCCTCTACTCCTCCACCCCTCTACTCCTCCACCCCTCTACCCCCTCCACCCCCTCCACCCCTCTACTCCTCCACCCTCCACCAGGCTATCTCAGTAAATGACAAAAGCCTCGTGATTCCATGGCGGGAATAAAGGAAGTTTCCGGAGAATTCTAATTTCATTTCGGAACATTTATCCTAACAAATTAGACAAGTGGCTGCTTTGGAAACGACCGTCGGCGTGGAAACGGCCGTCGGCGTGGAAACGAGCGCTCTGCTCTACATCAGCAGGCTCGGGTGTAGCGGAGGCAGAAAGGCAGTGTGACGGATGGCGACAGCGGCCAAACTGTAATGTGGTTAATATCACCAGGCTGCGGCGTGCACGGCCGCCGCCATCACCCCGAGTCTCCATGGCGACTCCTAATGTTTTATTTTGTCTTTGAAGCTGCCAGGCTCGTTCTTCATCACCATCACTGTCAGCGGATGCTTATTCATTGTGGAGCTAAGCCCTCTCACTGGCGCAGCTATCTCCTCTAACCCAGCAGTGAACTCCTAAATCACTGCAGACTAGGATTTGAATATTTCACCACATAATTGGAGCTTTAACTTAATCTAGGAGGCGCGGGGGCTCCTCTACTGTTTCCGATGAGGAGGACTCAAAAGCCGCATCAGGATCCAATCGCTTGTAATAATGAGGAACTTCTCACAGTCTATGAGCAAGTATAATTACTACTGATCCAGATTAAGGCTTTATCTGAGGCCAACTGCCACTCCAACAAACAAACACTGCTCCTAGCAGGACTGGGAAGCAACATTTAGCCATTTTGTTCCTCTATTTTCAGCTGTGGATTCTGGGCCTCAGTGCAGGCTCGGTAATCAGGACCGTCTCATGGGAGAAGGAATGGGATGAGGGTGGAGAGGAGAAGTGATTAGGAGTTTTGTGTTTGGATTGAAAGGGGGGAGAAAATGTACATATATTCAGATGGAAGCATGGCGGCAGCGCACGGCGTGCAGCGGCGTACGGCGGCGTGCGCGGCGGCATGCAGCAGTGGCGGAGGATGCTGAAAACACGTCCAGAGATTAATCACATGATCACGGTGTAATTACTGCAATCTGATTACTGATTAATAAACAGGCAACCGTGTAAATAAACATTTAAGCTTCTGTTTACACACCTGCAGGGTTTTGCTGTTGTTGTGGAACATCGAATGTTTCTGAATTTATACAAACACCTGCTCTACTATCTACCCCCCCTCCCTCCCCCCCAGGTCTTCCATGTATCCCTGCTCCAACACATCGTTGGCTGCTTAGTTTAAGTCAGGTGTGTTGGAGCAGGGATACATAGAAAACCTGAAGGACTGGAGCTGGACTCCCCTGGGTATGTCCCGCTACAGACTGTTGCTAAAGATTATTTCCTGGAATATTACAAACTCAGAAAATAAAAACAAACATTTCATTGCAAATTATTTTGATCTTGACTGATGGAAATGATTTGTTTTCTTTCCGAAGCAGCACCTTTTTGTCTTGATTATTTTCTTATCCATAGTGCTCCTGCCTCCTGCATTGTTATCATCTGCACTGAGAAACAACCAGAACTCCACCTTCAACTGGAAAAGCTGGAGCTGAAGCATCATTCAGAGACAGAATCTAGATTTCTACTTTTTCTCGCACTTCTTTTCTTGTTTTAAATTCAGGGAAAGGTTGAAAAAAAGGTCACGGAAGCGCTTGTGCAGCTGGAAGCATCGTGCAGGCAGAGACGACTTTACAGCTGAGTTGCATGTTCAGCCCGTCTCACGTGCAGCAATAAGAGACGTTTCTGCACATCACGGCTGCAGCTGGTTTCTTTCCTTCTGTTTCAGCAGCATTTTGTGTGACTGACAGGCGTCGGGAGATTTCTAAAACTAGCACCGCAAACCATCACGCACACACCCGTTCTTCCTTCAGAGTGTTTGCGGAGCGTCGGTGTCGATCACGGCTCCTCCTGCCGTCTGTAATCTATATGCAAGTCAGCTAAGAAACAAACACATCAGCCGCTGTCAGATCCCCCTTCACGCTGCATGTCAATCACAGCGCCGCTCCTCCCGCCGTCCTGCTTGCCAACGTCTGCTGCAGGTTCCTCCACAACTTCTCTATGACCTCCAACTTTTGAGTCACAGCGAGTGCAGAGGCATCCCTCGGTGGGGGTGAAGAAGAGCAGATCGACTCGAAGATGCAGCGAACTCATCGTCCTGTTTGGCTGCTCTCAGACATAAAGGCCCTGACGTGTCCGTTTGATGGGATCTTTCTAGAAGGCCTGCATGGATTAGCGCCCCCTTCCCATCCAGCGCTGCTTCAGTCGGCTGCCTGGGTTTGAGTTGGGGGGGGTGGAAAGCCTTCACAGGCCCTGACAAGCATCCTTGACACACAGCTTAGCTCTGCCTCACATTATGGAGGCAGATAATGACTCAAGCTGCATTTATTTCACTTTTCAAACTTGTCAGAAACGGGAGGCAGGGCAGCTGTCAGGCTACATCTCCTGCTGCTGACAGCTTTGTTTTCACTTTTCTTACTCAGCTGTGTCAGAAATGAGGCTCCATACCTCGCTTTAACTGTGCATAAAAGCTGAATAAATTCAGTATTTCATCTGCAGGATGCCGGAGCAAACGAACCCCATTAACATCCTAAAAGTGATGAAGAGCCAGTTGAGCAGCACCATTATCATTCCACCTGATCAATAACTAATGAGTGATAAAAAGGAGTGTTAGCGAGGATTTGTGTGGACGGTCGGCATCGTACATCTCAGGGCTCCACGTGCATTAGAGGGGATTTACAGTACAGTACAGGAGATTGATTATCATTATGCTGATGGCAAGTTTGTAAGACTGGATGAAAGAAGCAGCGTGTCATGAGCCACACGGAGCCACGCTGACACAAACATATTTATGGATGTGAAAGCAAACCTCTATTGATCAGCTGTATAGATAGACTCACCGTGGTGTATTTGCCAAGCTGGCAGAGGGAGGGGAAGGTTTCCTGATGGGCCTTACGGATCTTTTCAATGATGGTCTCCAGCTCGGCCGTCAGCTCGTAACTCTCCGCCAGCTCCGGCTTCGGGCTGTCCTTCTTCTTCTTATTCCGATCATTTCGAACAGCTGGAGAAAAAAAAAGGATGACAATAAACAACAGTTAAAAATGGAGGAATTAGGAAATTTCCAGGAAAGAAGCAAGTTGTCATAGAAACAGTTGAAAGCAGGTTGTTTCAGGAAGAAGACAAGAGATGCTTACAGTCTTTAACTTAAAAGGAGGAAAAAAACTGCTGATGGGTGTTTTGATACTCTGGAGTCGATACTTCCACATGTGCCGGTTCTAAACGTATGTAAACACGTAAACATGTAAACATGTAGACATGTTTACAGGTAACCATGTAAACACGTAAACATGTGTACATGTAAACACGTAAACATGCAAACAGGTTAACACGTAAACATATAAACATGTAGACATGTAAACATGTAAACATGTAAACACGTAAACATGTAGACATGTTTACAGGTAACCATGTAAACACGTAAACATGTGTACATGTAAACACGTAAACATATAAACATGTAGACATGTAGACATGTAAACATGTAAACACGTAAACATAAACATGTAGACATGTAAACACGTAAACATGTAAACACGTAAACATGTAGACATGTAAACACGTAAACATATAAACGTGTAGACATGTATACATGTAAACACGTAAACATAAACATGTAGACATGTAAACACGTAAACATGTAGACATGGAAACACATAAACATGTAGACATGTAAACTTGTAGACATGTTGAAATGTAAACATGTAAACATGTTTACAGGTAACCATGTAAACACGTACATGTTGTACATGTAAACACGTAAACATGCAAACAGGTTAACACGTAAACATATAAACATGTAGACATGTAGACATGTAAACACGTAAACATGTAAATACGTAAACATGTAGACATGTAAACACGTAAACATGTAAACACGTAAACATTTAGACATGTTTACAAGTAACCATGTAAACACAGAAACATGTGTACATGTAAACACGTAAATATGTGTACATGTAAACACGTAAACATATAAACATGTAGACATGTTTACAGGTAACCATGTAAACACGTAAACATGTAGACATGTAAACACGTAAACATGTAGACATGGAAACACGTAAACATGTAAACACGTAAACATGTAAACATGTAAACACGTAGACATGTAAACTTGTAGACATGTTGAAATGTAAACATGTAAACATATAAACATGTAAACATATAGATATGCAAACACGAAAACATGTAGACATGTAAACATGTAGAAATGTAAACACATAAACATGTAAACATGTAAACACATAGACATGCAAACATGTAAACACGTAAACATGTAGACATGTAAATGTGTAGACACGTAAACACGTAAACATGTAACATGTAAACACATAGACATGTAAACATGTAGACATGTAAACACGTAAACGTGTAAACATGTAAACATGTAAACACGTAGACATGTAAACACGTAAACATGTAGACATGTAAACACATAAACATGTAAACACGTAAACATGTAAACTCGTAGACATGTAAACACGTAAATATGTAGACATGTAAACACAGAAACATGTAGACATGTAAACATGTAAACACATAAACATGCAGACATGTGAACACGTAAACATGTAGACATGTAAACACATAAACATGTAAACACGTAAACATGTAAACTCGTAGACATGTAAACATGTAGACATGTAAACACATAAACATGTAGACATGTAAACATGTAGGCATGTAAACACATAAACATGTAGACATGTAAACACGTAAACATGTAAACACGTAAACATGTAAACTCGTAGACATGTAAACACGTAAACATGTAGACATGTAAAGACAGAAACATGTAGACACGTAAACATGTAGGCATGTAAACACATAAACATGCAGACATGTAAACACGTAAACATGTAGACATGTAAACACATAAACATGTAAACATGTAAACTCGTAGACATGTAAACATGTAAACACATAAACATATAGACATGTAAACATGTAGGCATGTAAACACATAAACATGTAGACATGTAGACACGTAAACATGTAACATGTAAACACAAAGACATGTAAACATGTAGACATGTAAACGTGTAAACACGTAAACATGTAAACACATAGACATGTAAACACGTAAACATGTAGACATGTAAACACGTAGACATGTAGACACGTAAACACGTAAACATGTAGACATGTAAACATGTATACACATAAACATGTGAAGTATGTAGATCAGTAGTTTTCAGACATTTTCTGCTACGACCCCCTCCATGGAAAACCTACACGGGTATTTGGGATAAAGTGGTTTTTAATAGATTCGATTCAATTGAGCACTGTGACAAAGCATCTACACACACACACACACACACACACACACACACACACACACACACACACACACACACACACACACACACACACACACACACACACACACTCAGCTTTGCCAGCCGTCATCTGACTGGCTGGGATGAAGAAAGCTCATAATGATGTGAGATGAACAGATAACAGTTCCTTCAGGTTACTGCTGCTAAAGCTGCTTCTACAAGCTGCTGTGTAGCAAACTTTTAGAGCCAGTAAACACCAGATGATTCTTTATTATGTCCGACATAAAACCCCGGAACAGACTTTCCCCTACAAATGACTTCACATCTGACCTTATAGGTGCTGAACAGAATGAGGACCCTGAATTTTGTACTGAATAATACATGACGTATGGAAATGCTTTAGAAAACAGCAAAAATAAAAGCAATAAAAAGAACCTTTAGAAGAGAGTCCCACTATATAAAGCTACATGAGAAACCTGGACCTGTGTGTGAGGAACATCAGTCCACAGAGTCCTTTCATTAGGTGCAGATCTTTGAAGTTTGTCACAGCAGGAGTTTACTAGGTTTATTACATAACACAAAGGATAATGACGCCAACATCTCAAGTCTCCGAGCGCTCGCTTGCTCGTCTTTCAGAAAAATAACAGGTGGAGAGAATAGAAGGTTAGGCCAGTCGTCAGAGCTGAGAGAACCGATGGACCAATCGAAGCTGGCAGAACAAGTCCTTTCCTCTGGCCTAGTTTACCATAGCAACCTGAAACATACATGCACCATCCATTTAATCCAGTCCACCCTCCAGTACCGGCCTGGACCGGTACTGTCTTCATCCTGAGAGTCATAAGCCGTGTTTCCTTTACACCTAGAATTGTCCAAAAACTAAACTAAACTAAATATGCTCATTTTTAAAAAAAGGTATCAAATATTAAAAAGGTTTTACAATCTCATGAGGTGATTTTTAAAGATGTTCAGAAATCGAAATACATCACAGAGGTGTTATGGAGACACTTTTTTGCATTCAATTTGCATTTCTCCCTGGATGTGATGTGGGAGTTTGTGACCATTTAATTTCCAGAAAAGATGGCACAGTACAAAACAAACAACAGCGTATTTTTAGTTTTAGAAATAAAAAAAGGGAGAACAGCTTTGAAAAGCTGGATGAGATTTAAAGCTGGGGTAGGTCATGTTGGGGAGCTAGCAAGCTTTGAAAGTGGTGCCCTGTCTTGGTTCCTCCCCTTCTGGTTTTGCTCCTTGCATGACCCAAGGCATTTTGATTTGCAGCTTTATCTACCAACAATTTTGTCCCGGATGTTTAGTGGGAGGAGGAAATCCTTCCTGCATTTTCTCAGCCATGTTTGCCTTCCGAGTGTTTTCTTCACTACTTTGTATTTTCATCCTAACAAGCTATTTATATGTCACCTGCTGATTTGAGTTACACTCATGTCAATCAAACTAGGAGGCGGGACTTAAAGCACATCTAGGATGCACCGGTGCATCCACTCACGAAAAGAAATAACTAAATACACCGATTGATCATGGAGGACCGGGAGGTGACCGCAGCAAAGAAGAAAAGAAAGTGTTGTTACAACAAAGACTGGGAAAGCATATATTCCTGGGTTAAACCTGTTTGAGGAGACTGTGAGAGGGTTTGTCTTATTTGTCTTATTTTATGTGTCACACCACGGAGAGTATGACGTGAAATGGCACAAAAATCTGAGTCACAAAAACGCGCTATTTAGAGGAAGGCTTTATAATAACAGATTGGTTATGTTTGGATAGTAATTTTATCATCAAAGAGCAGAATAGAAAGGTTTTTTTTTTGTTTTTTTTTTAAATTTGTCATGGTAGAGTGGAATCTCACATTGTCCCACCTTCACCAAGCGTTGGATTGTTCAGTCTTTGTCCCACATTTGGTGAGAGAAGATCTGGTCACACTAACTATGAGAGGGGGAGGAGGGGAGCCGAGAGAAGAAGCTTACCAAATATGAGAAATGAACAACTCCATTTCAGTTCAAACATTTGGATTGGTCAGAGTTTTTACAGATTTACAGTAAATGAATGAAATGAAAAATGAAATGAAAAATACTTTATTAATCTCCATTGAGAAATTCAATATTGTAGTATATAATAATAATAACTAGAGGAGGTCTTGTTCCGGAGGCTGATGGCTGCTGGCAGGAATGATCTTCTGTATCTTTCAGTCTTACATCGGACCTGAAGAAGCCTCTCTCTGAACACACTTTGTTGTTTCATCACTGTGTTGTGGAGAGGGTGTGAAGAATCCTCCATCATCTTCATCAGCTTGTGCAGCATTCTTCTTTGGACAATCAGCTCCAGCGGCTCCAGAGTTACTCCAAGCACAGAAGCAGTTTTCTGGATCAGTTTGTTGATTCTCTTTAAGTCTCTGGTTCTGATGCTACTACCCCAGCAGATGCTGCAAAGCTGACTGCACTCTCCACAACAGACTTCTAGAAGATATGCAACATCTTGGTGCAGACGTTAAACCATCTCAGCTTCCTTAAGAAGTACAGTCTGCTCTGACCTTTCTTGTAGATGTAGTCAGTGTTGCATTTCCAGTCCAGTTTGTTGTCCAGCTGAACTCCAAGATACTTGTATTCCTCCACCACCTCCACCTCCTCTCCCAGGATGGAAACAGTGCTTTGTTTATTCTTCTTCTTCCCTAAGTCAACAATCATCTCTTTTGTTTTGCTGCTATTTAATATGAGATGATTGTCACCGCACCATTTAACAAACTGACTGACCAGTTCTCTGTACTCTGCTTCTTGTCCATCCCTGATACACCCCACAACTGCAGAGTCATCAGAGTATTTCTGCAGACGACAGGACTCAGAGTTGTACTGGAAGTCTGAGGTGTACAGAGTGAAGAGGAATGGCCAGAGTACAGTTCCTTGTGGTGCACCAGTGCTGCTGACCTCCATCTCAGACACACAACCTTTCAGTCTCACAAACTAGGGTCTGTTTGTGAGGTAGTCATAGATCCAGGTGGTTGTGGAGGTATCCACCTGGAATTTATGGAGCTTCTCACATAACAAAGCAGGCTGAATGGTATTAAAAGCACTGAGAAATGAAAGAACATGACCCTCAGAGTGCTGCCTGAATGGTCCAGATGAGAGTGTGCTCTCTGGAGCAGGTATATGATGGCATCTTCAACCCCAAGTCCATTACGATATGCAAACTGGAATGGGTCCTGAAAGGTGTTTACTTGCTTGTTGAGGTGAGCCAGTAAGAGTCTCTCCAGGACTTTCATAATGTGAGATGTCAGGGCAACTGGTCTGTAGTCACTTGGTTCAGCTGGTTGTGTTTTTTTAGGTAAACTGAGGGGTCTAACTATATTTCCTATTGTTCATGACTACAACATGTATAGACTACGATTAGGACGAAGAGGACAGCATGAGTGATGAAGGATGCCTTCAAGCTGAAGAAGGAGTTCTATCAGGCCGTCTTGGCCTGTGGGACTCTGGAGCAGCTGAGACATATTGAAAGGTTTAGTGTGATGCGGCTTCGGCTGTTGCCGAGGCAAAAACTCGAGTGTGGGAGGTGTTTGGCAAGGCCATGGAGAACAACGTTCAGATTAGCTTCGAGGCAATTCTGGTCCACCATCTGGCGGCTCAGGAGGGGGAAGCAGTACTCCATCAACACTGTGTACAGTGGAGATGGAGAGCTGCTGACCTCCACTCGGGACGTTGTGGATCGGTGGAGGGAATACTCCGAAGACCTCCTCAATCCTACCAACACGTTTTCCGATGAGGAAGCAGAGCTGGGGGACTCAGGGGTGGGCTCTGCTATCTCTGGGGGTGAAGTCAAAAAGGTTAAAAAGGTCCTTGGCGGCAAGGCCCTGGGGGTGGATGAGATCCGCCCAGAGTTCCTTAAGGCTCTGGATGCTGTGGGGCTGTCCTGGCTGACACGCCTCTCCAGCATCGCGTGGACATCGGGGGCGGTACTGCTGGATTGGCAGACTGGGGTGGTGGTCCCCCTTTTTAAGAAGGGGGACCGGAGGGTGTGTTCCAATTACAGGGGAATCACACTCCTCAGCCTCCCTGGTAAGGTCTATTCAGGGGTCCTGGAAAGGAGGGTCCGTCGGATAGTCGAATCCCGGATTGAGGAGGAGCAGTGTGGTTTTCGTCCTGGTCGCAGAACAGTGGACCAGCTCTATACCCTCTTTGGGGTCCTGGAAGGGGCATGGGAGTTTGCCCAACTAGTCTACATGTGCTTTGTGGACCTGGAGAAGGCGTTCGACCGTGTCCCCTGGGGACTCCTGTGGGGGGTATTCTGGGAGTATGGGGTACCGGACCCCCTTGTACGAGCTGTCCGGTCCCTGTACGACAGGTGTCAGAGCTTCCTCCGCATTGCCGGCAGTAAATTGGATTCCTTTTCAGTGAGGGTTGGACTCCACCAAGGCTGCCCTTAATCACCGATTCTGTTCATAACTTATATGGACAGAATTTCTAGGTGCAGCCGAGGTGTTGAGGGGGTCCGACTTGGTGGCCTCAGGATTGGGTCCCTGCTTTTTGCAGATGACGTGGTCCTGTTGGCTTCATCTGGTCGTGATCTCCAGCTCTCGCTTGAGCGATTCGCGGCCGAGTGTGAAGCGGCTGGGATGAGAATCAGCACCTCAAAATCTGAGACCATGGTCCTCAGCCGGAATAGGGTGGATTGCCCTCTCCGGGTCGGGAGTGAGGTCCTGCCTCAAGTGGAGGAGTTTAAATATCTCGGGGTTTTGTTCAAGAGTGAGGGAAGGATGGAGCGCGAGATCGACAGACGGATCGGTGCGGCGTCTGCAGTAATGCGGACTCTGCGCCGGTCTGTCGTGGTGAAGAAGGAGCTGAGCCAGAAGGCGAAGCTCTCGATTTACCAGTCGATCTACGTTCCTACCTTCACCTATGGTCATGAGCTGTGGGTCGTGACCGAAAGAACAAGATCTCATATACAGGCGGCTGAAACGAGTTTCCTCCGCAGGGTGGCCGGGCTCTCCCTTAGAGATAGGGTGAGGAGCTTGGTCATCTGGGAGGAGATCAGAGTAGAGCCGCTGCTCCTCCGCATCGAGAGGAACCAGTTGAGGTGGCTTGGGCATCTGGTCAGGATGCCTCCTGGACCTCCCTGGTGGTGTTCCAGGCATGTCCCTCTGGGAGGAGACCCCGGGGAAGACCCAGGACACGCTGGAGGGATTATATCTCTCGCTGGCCTGGGAATGCCTCGGGATCCCCCCGCAGAGTTGGCAAATGTGGCTGGGCAGAGGGAAGTCTGGGCTTCCCTGCCCCCGCAACCTGACCCCGGATAAGCAGCATGAAGATGGATGGATGGCTTGATTACTGCAATTCTCTTTACTTTGGCGTCACGCAAAAATGTTTGTCCCATCTGCAGTTGGTGCAAAATGCTGCAGCTTCTCTGCTGACGGGAACACGTAAGACAGAACACATTTATCCTGTTTTAGCCACACTGCACTGGCTGCCTGTTCTTTTTAGGATTAATTTTAAAATCCTTTCAGTTGTTTTTAAGTCTTTAAATGACCTTGCCCTGCCTTACTTCTCTGAGCTGCTACACTTGTACTCAACTTCCAGAACCCTCTGGTCAGCAGATCAACTTTTCCTGGAGGTCCCGAGAATGTGGAGGGAGTTCAGAGGAGACAGGGCCTTTTCTGTGGCAAGACCAGCTCTGTGGAACTCTTTGTCACTGCAGGTCAGACAGGCTTCATCACGTTCCAGTTTTAAAGCCCTTCTTACGACCCACATATTTTCACTGGCATTTTACCAAGAATGAGTTTACTTTTATTGCTTTTATTGTTTATTGTTTTTACTTGTTTCATTGTTTTATATTTGATGGTTTTAAATTTGACTGTTTTATTGTTTTCTGTTTTATTGTTTTAATATGTTAATTATGTTATGTTTAGCACTTTGTTCAGCAGTGGCTGTCAACAAGTGCTTTATAAATACAGTTGGCTTGGCTTAGCTTAGCTTGGCTTCACTGCTGGTGTCCACCAACAAGTTCTGGGATTACCGCAACGACAGGCAACAACGACCTTACGGCCACAGCTCCGGCTGGCCGTCTCAACAATAGAGGCACTGCCCACTCAGACTCAATGTCCCCCGCCTCACTCGGGACATGGTTGAAGCTCTGCTGAAGGTGGGAGTTGAAGCTCACTCTGACGGGACTCTGCCAAACATTCCCAGCAGACCCTGAGGACACGTTTGGGTCTGCCAGACCCGACCGGCTTCCTCCGCCACCGTCTGAGCAAACTCACCACCAGCTGGGGATCAGTTGACAGCTCCGCCCCCCCTCTTCACCCGAGTGTCCAAGGCATGTGGCCGCAGGTGGACACTCTTATGGTCAAACATGATGTTCATTATGGACAATCCATGACAAGCACAGAAGTCCAAGAACAAAACACCATTTGGGTTCAGAGGGGGGGGACCATGCCTCCCAATAACTCCTCTCCAGGTCTCACTGTCATTGCCCACGTGAGCATTGAAGTCCCCCAGCAGAACAATGGAGTCCCCAGAGGGAGCCCCCTCCAGCACTCCCTCCAAGGACTCCAGAAAGGGTGGGTACTCTGAACTGTTGTTCGGTGCATAAGCACAGACTATGTTCAGGACCCGTCCCCCCACCCGAAGGCGGAGGGAAACTACCCTTTCATCCACCGGGGTAAACCCCAACGTACAGGCACACAGCCGGGGGCTGATGAGAATGCCCACACCTGCTCGGCGCCTCTCACCATGAGCAACTCCAGAGTGGAAGAAGGTCCAGCCCCTCTCGGGGGAACTGGTTCCATAGCCAAAGCCATGCGTCAGGGTGAGTCCAACTATATCTAGCCAAAACAACTAAATCTCGCACACAAACTCAGACTCTTTCGCCATCAGAGAGGTGATGTTCCACGTCTCTAGAGCCAGTTTCTGCAGCTGAGGATCGGCCCGCTAGGGTCCCCGCCCATTTCTGCTGCCAAGCCTATATTGCACCCGACCCCTACGGCTCCTCCCACTTAGGGTGAACGCATGTTACCGTTTCAGGCTGAGCCTTATTGGCCATATTGGGCCCAAAAGGTGAAGGTGTGGCTATCAGACGCTCGCTCTCGTGTCCCACCCCCAGCCCTGGCTCTAGAGGGCCCTGGTGACCCGTGTTCGGGCAAGCTAAGACCTCCAGGACACACTGGAGGGATTAAATCTCTCGACTGGCCTGGGAACGCCTCGGGATCCACCCCAGAGTTGGCAAATGGGGCTGGGGAGAGGGTCACTGAGGGTCAATGAGTCTGCACTTCCCTGCTTAGGCGGCTGCCCCCGCAACCCGACCCTGGATAAGCAGCAGAAAATGGATAGATTGATGGAACCACTTCACCCAGAGTAAAAAAAACATCTCAAGGCAAGATTACCTACCCCAGCTTTAATGAAAACTGAGACTTATGTGCTAAACTGTTCAATGGAAACACCTGTGAATCACAATTGTTGTGTGTCAAAACTTAAAGATATAGCTTTTATTTTATTTAGAAAAAATGTAATGGAAACGCAGATACAGAGTTGTTGCTAAAGTGGCAAGTGCGAATGAAGCTGCATTCCACTATCCATAGCACTGCGAAAAAAATCTCAAATATCCCAAAAAAGCCTCCCGAATATCACTAAAATGTTTTTACGCTCTCATGAGGTGGTTTTTTCCACACGTATGGAAGCACACTGCAGGAATGTAACGGAAAGAATTTTTTCACGTCTTCGGACATGACGTAGGGGAATCAAGTGAATGGCTCAAGCAAAGATGGCAAGGTGAGTATGGAGAAAAGAGGTCTTTTACAAATAATAACAAAACTATAACCTCCATCAGTGAAAGCAAGCAACAGCAGAGTTTTACAAGGAATGAGGAAGATAGATGAAGAAGAGCTTGATAAAGCCCTGGAGAATCCTCCACAGGAAGTGGAAAGCCTGAAACGATACTATCTGGCATAAGCCATAATTATGGTTTATGTGCCAAACACCAATCAAACACCTGCAAACTACAACCTGTTAAAATGTTTAATTTAAAGCTTTTATTTTTGCAAAAAATCTGTAATGGAAACGCGGCTGTTGTCCTTAAACTGCTCCTTTTTTTCCCTCCATATCAGCCACTTCAGCTTATAAACTGTACAAGTATTTTGACGTAAAGGTCATGAAAGACATGTCAAGCTTTGTTCACGTCAGTGGACTGTCTCCAGACCAGATGAGTCCATGTAATTTTCTGTTTGAGAGAACTACACCAACTGATTCAGCTGTCGATCGGCTTTGCAGGATTAGTGTCTATGTGGCGAAGCAACAGTAACGCTGTGACATTAATTGCTTCGTGCATTTTGACCTACATCCGTGACCTGCGTCCTGGGTACGTGTCTTATTATGCAGAAGACCTTCCGCTGCTTTTTCTGTCATACTGTAATGAAAGAAAAAATTGCTGATAACAATTTTAATAACATCATTAAAGAAGCTTAAAAAAAACTGTATTCAAAAGAGCATTAAAAAGGCATTTAACCGTAAAGAAAGAGCCAAAGAAAAGAAACATTCTGGATACTGATTGGGTCAGTGTGTATTCTTTGATTTATACGTTGTAATAATGATCAGAAAGTATGTACAGTGACGAAGACGACAGGAGTTCTGATCCTATGGCTTGTCTGTCATCTGGGTTTGTAGAGTCAAAGTTGGAGCAAGTGGGAGGAGATGCTGCAAAAAGAAAGCTGCAATCATGGAACCCAACCAGGAAAATGTGGAAGAAATCTGATTGAAGAGACCAGCTCACACTGCATACTGAACACAGCTTGGATCCACAAACTTCTTTTTCAGGCTTCCGTTTTAAGTATTTCTCTGCAAACACACGGTCTTCAGGGGCTGCCGTCATGCAGGTTTTCCACATAGAAACACACAGATTAAATTAGTCAATTTCATCGGATTTTTATTGACAAACTAAAGTTTTGAGAATACAAACTGTCATATTATCCTTCTAGAGACGTGCAATCTGATCTGATCAGTGGTTGTAGCTGCTTCTTGTAGCCATATGGCTAATGTACATCATAAACCAGCACATGGTCCCGCACTGGTTCACCGATGACAAAGACGAAGCTTGGACAGTGTTGACCTCGTTTAATAGTCTAAAATCCAAAGCAGGTGAGTGTAGGAGTGTCAAGGCAGCGTTTGACCGCCTCATAATGCTTTCCAATGTACCAGCAGGTTTATAATACCTTATTGTTCTTCTGATATTCATTTCTAGCTTGAATAATTGTAAGATAAACAAAGTAGTTTCTTTGTTTGTCTCTTTATGAACAGTAGGGTTACTTCTGAGATTCATTCATTTTTATTTTTTGGACGAGCATTTTATTTATATGTTATTTGTTTAAATACGACTTCTTAGGTTGTGTCTGGTGTTGGAACAGCTGCCGAGCAGAGAGGAACAGCAGCATCAGATACCCAACGTACAAGAAGAGAAACACTCATCCTGCCATTAAATGCTATGAATAAGACAAATATTAATAACTGTTCCCAGACCTGCTGCGGTCTCGGTTCCGGATCCCAGACCTGCTGCTGATGTGTCTCGCTTGAGACACTGATGGACAGATTTTTTTCTTCCTGCTGGATGGGACCAGTATCCTGCTGGATGGGACTAGTATCCTGCTGGATGGGACCAGTATCCTGCTGGATGGGACCAGTACCCTGCTGGATGGGACCAGTATCCTGCTGGATGGGACCAGTATCCTGCTGGATGGGACCAGTACCCTGCTGGATGGGACCAGTATCCTGCTGGATGGGACCAGTACCCTGCTGGATGGGACCAGTATCCTGCTGGATGGGACCAGTACCCTGCTGGATGGGACCAGTATCCTGCTGGATGGGACTAGTATCCTGCTGGATGGGACCAGTACCCTGCTGGATGGGACCAGTATCCTGCTGGATGGGACCAGTACCCTGCTGGATGGGACCAGTATCCTGCTGGATGGGACCAGTACCCTGCTGGATGGGACCAGTATCCTGCTGGATGGGACCAGTACCCTGCTGGATGGGACCAGTATCCTGCTGGATGGGACTAGTATCCTGCTGGATGGGACCAGTATCCTGCTGATGGGACCAATATGCTGCTGGATGGGACCAATATCCTGCTGATGGGACCAGTATCCTGCTGGATGGGACCAGTACCCTGCTGGATGGGACCAGTACCCTGCTGGATGGGACCAGTACCCTGCTGGATGGGACTAGTATCCTGCTGGATGGGACCAGTATCCTGCTGGATGGGACCAGTACCCTGCTGGATGGGACCAGTATCCTGCTGGATGGGACCAGTATCCTGCTGGATGGGACCAGTATCCTGCTGGATGGGACCAGTACCCTGCTGGATGGGACCAGTATCCTGCTGATGGGACCAGTACCCTGCTGGATGGGACCAGTATCCTGCTGGATGGGACTAGTATCCTGCTGGATGGGACCAGTATCCTGCTGATGGGACCAATATCCTGCTGGATGGGACTAGTATCCTGCTGATGGGACCAATATCCTGCTGGATGGGACCAATATCCTGCTGATGGGACCAGTATCCTGCTGGATGGGACCAGTATCCTGCTGGATGGGACCAGTACCCTGCTGGATGGGACCAGTATCCTGCTGGATGGGACCAGTACCCTGCTGGATGGGACTAGTATCCTGCTGGATGGGACCAATATCCTGCTGATGGGACCAGTACCCTGCTGGATGGGACCAGTACCCTGCTGGATGGGACCAGTATCCTGCTGGATGGGACCAGTATCCTGCTGGATGGGACCAGTACCCTGCTGGATGGGACCAGTATCCTGCTGGATGGGACCAGTACCCTGCTGGATGGGACCAGTATCCTGCTGATGGGACCAGTATCCTGCTGGATGGGACCAGTATCCTGCTGGATGGGACCAGTATCCTGCTGATGGGACCAGTACCCTGCTGGATGGGACCAGTATCCTGCTGGATGGGACCAGTATCCTGCTGGATGGGACCAGTACCCTGCTGGATGGGACCAGTATCCTGCTGATGGGACCAGTATCCTGCTGGATGGGACCAGTATCTTGCTGGATGGGACCAGTATCCTGCAGGATGGGACCAGTATCCTGCAGGATGGGACCAGTATCCTGCTGGATGGGACCAGTATCCTGCTGATGGGACCAGTATCCTGCAGGATGGGACCAGTATCCTGCTGGATGGGACCAGTACCCTGCTGGATGGGACCAGTATCCTGCTGGATGGGACTAGTATCCTGCTGGATGGGACCAGTATCCTGCTGGATGGGACCAGTATCCTGCAGGATGGGACCAGTATCCTGCTGGATGGGACCAGTATCCTGCTGATGGGACCAGTATCCTGCAGGATGGGACCAGTATCCTGCTGGATGGGACTAGTACCCTGCTGGATGGGACTAGTATCCTGCTGATGGGACCAATATCCTGCTGGATGGGACCAATATCCTGCTGATGGGACCAGTATCCTGCTGGATGGGACCAGTACCCTGCTGGATGGGACCAGTATCCTGCTGGATGGGACCAGTATCCTGCTGGATGGGACCAGTACCCTGCTGGATGGGACTAGTATCCTGCTGGATGGGACCAGTACCCTGCTGGATGGGACCAGTATCCTGCTGATGGGACCAATATCCTGCTGGATGGGACCAATATCTTGCTGATGGGACCAGTACCCTGCTGGATGGGACCAGTATCCTGCGGATGGGACCAGTATCCTGCAGGATGGGACCAGTATCCTGCAGGATGGGACCAGTATCCTGCTGGATGGGACCAGTACCCTGCTGGATGGGACCCGTATCCTGCTGGATGGGACCAGTATCCTGCTGGATGGGACTAGTATCCTGCTGGATGGGACCAGTATCCTGCTGGATGGGACCAGTACCCTGCTGGATGGGACCAGTATCCTGCTGGATGGGACCAGTACCCTGCTGGATGGGACCAGTATCCTGCTGGATGGGACCAGTATCCTGCTGGATGGGACTAGTATCCTGCTGGATGGGACCAGTACCCTGCTGGATGGGACCAGTATCCTGCTGGATGGGACCAGTATCCTGCTGGATGGGACTAGTATCCTGCTGGATGGGACCAGTACCCTGCTGGATGGGACCAGTATCCTGCTGGATGGGACCAGTATCCTGCTGATGGGACCAGTACCCTGCTGGATGGGACCAATATCCTGCTGGATGGGACCAGTATCCTGCAGGATGGGACCAGTATCCTGCTGGATGGGACCAATATCCTGCTGGATGGGACCAGTATCCTGCTGGATGGGACCAGTATCCTGCTGGATGGGACCAGTATCCTGCTGATGGGACCAGTATCTTGCTGGATGGGACCAGTATCCTGCTGGATGGGACCAGTATCTTGCTGGATGGGACCAATATCCTGCTGGATGGGACCAGTATCCTGCTGGATGGGACTAGTATCCTGCTGGATGGGACCAGTATCCTGCTGGATGGGACCAGTATCCTGCTGGATGGGACCAGTATCCTGCTGATGGGACCAGTATCCTGCTGGATGGGACCAGTATCTTGCTGGATGGGACCAGTATCCTGCTGGATGGGACCAGTATCCTGCTGATGGGACCAGTATCCTGCTGGATGGGACCAGTATCCTGCAGGATGGGACCAGTATCCTGCTGGGTGGGACCAGTATCCTGCAGGATGGGACCAGTACCCTGCTGGATGGGACTAGTATCCTGCTGATGGGACCAGTATCCTGCAGGATGGGACTAGTATCCTGCTGGATGGGACCAGTACCCTGCTGGATGGGACCAGTATCCTGCAGGATGGGACCAGTATCCTGCTGATGGGACCAAACCCCTGCAGGATGGGACCAGTATCCTGCTGGATGGGACCAGTATCCTGCAGGATGGGACCACTATCCTGCTGGATGGGACCAGTATCCTGCTGATGGGACCAGTATCCTGCAGGATGGGACTAGTATCCTGCTGGATGGGACCAGTACCCTGCTGGATGGGACCAGTATCCTGCTGGATGGGACCACTATCCTGCTGGATGGGACCAGTATCCTGCTGATGGGACCAGTATCCTGCAGGATGGGACTAGTATCCTGCTGGATGGGACCAGTATCCTGCTGATGGGACCAGTATCCTGCTGGATGGGACCAGTATCCTGCTGATGGGACCAGTATCCTGCTGGATGGGACTAGTATCCTGCTGGATGGGACCAGTATCCTGCTGATGGGACCAGTATCCTGCTGATGGGACCAGTATCCTGCTGGATGGGACCAGTACCCTGCTGGATGGGACCAGTACCCTGCTGGATGGGACCAGTATCCTGCTGATGGGACCAGTATCCTGCAGGATGGGACCAGTATCCTGCAGGATGGGACCAGTACCCTGCTGGATGGGACCAGTACCCTGCTGGATGGGACCAGTATCCTGCTGATGGGACCAGTATCCTGCTGATGGGACCAGTATCCTGCTGGATGGGACCAGTATCCTGCTGATGGGACCAGTATCCTGCTGGATGGGACTAGTATCCTGCTGGATGGGACCAGTATCCTGCTGATGGGACCAGTATCCTGCTGGATGGGACCAGTATCCTGCTGGATGGGACCAGTACCCTGCTGGATGGGACCAGTATCCTGCTGATGGGACCAGTATCCTGCTGATGGGACCAGTATCCTGCTGGATGGGACTAGTATCCTGCTGGATGGGACCAGTATCCTGCTGATGGGACCAGTATCCTGCTGATGGGACCAGTATCCTGCTGATGGGACCAGTATCCTGCTGGATGGGACCAGTATCCTGCTGATGGGACCAGTATCCTGCTGATGGGACCAGTATCCTGCTGGATGGGACTAGTATCCTGCTGGATGGGACCAGTATCCTGCTGATGGGACCAGTATCCTGCTGATGGGACCAGTATCCTGCAGGATGGGACCAGTATCCTGCTGATGGGACCAGTATCCTGCTGGATGGGACCAGTATCCTGCTGATGGGACCAGTATCCTGCTGGATGGGACTAGTATCCTGCTGGATGGGACCAGTATCCTGCTGATGGGACCAGTATCCTGCTGATGGGACCAGTATCCTGCTGATGGGACCAGTATCCTGCTGGATGGGACCAGTATCCTGCTGATGGGACCAGTATCCCACTGTCAGCTGACAGACTGGTGGTCGGCCAGGTGCCTTCTCTGCCTGGAAAACATGGAAGATTCTAGATGTAGTTGTGTAAATGAGTGTTTACATGAGACAATGTCCCTGGTCTGCAGACTAGAGGTATTCTGTCCTGGGATCATCATCATAGAAACTTAGTTTTTCTGTCATCATGTCTAACAGAAGGAGTCGGTGCTGAGTGAATGTTTGCTGTTTGCTGGTGGCCAGGAGTCGCCTCACCCCCCCACAGACCCTTTGGTCTGACAGGCCCACATTTACAAAATACATATTTTAAATAGCATCTAGGATAAATGTATACACCTCCAGCCCACACAAATAATTTCATTTTCTAAATGTTTTTGTAAATATTTTAATTAATATGGTTTCATATCAAGATGTGTAAAAAGTAAAATGTCTTTACTGTTTTAAGAAATCATTTGTATTATAAAAAATCTGAAATACAGACATTTGTCGCACCACAAGATGGTATCTATTGATGTACAAGTAAAGTTCAGTTGAACAGTTATTTACTTACATTGTATGCATTGATCAGCATGGAGGCTCTGTAGATGTTGAGGTCTCGGCAGACTGGTTCCAGTCCTGGTGAGGCTCATACAGGTAGGATGATGATGTGGTAGAGCCTTTAGTCTGACATCATCCTTGAGGAAAAAACACGGACAGCATCATTTATGTGAACACTGACCTGCTTTATAAGCATGAGTACAACTGTCCCTACGTAACGTAGCTAAAGAATCAGTTGGCAGTAATGTGTTTACCACATGAACAGCTGATGGGGAGAAACAACCATCAACAGGCCTACAGCCTAGCAGGACAGATTCTGCAGCATTATGAGGAGTTATTCCTCATAAATAGGAATTTACTGTACCTACGGAAATTCTAAAAAAAGGCACGTATGAATGTTTGGAGTATGTCCAGAGACAAACTAACACTTTATTAGCAGACATGTTGGCCTGAGACTCAATTTAAAACTTCACAAGCAAAACATTATTACCTGATGTTTCCGCTTGTAGACGAACACGAAGCTCCTCGTCTTCCTCCTCTGAGCTGCATCAGGCTCTGAGGCTGAGGTTGTGGAGGCTGCAAGCTAGCATGCAGCAGCGGGGCTGGGGGGGGTGGGGTGGGGGGGGGGTGGTGGTGGTGGTGGTCTTATGTGAACGGTGAGTGAGGAACCTGAGCCGCGCTGAGATTTGCTGAGGTGATTTGCTAATGAGCGCCCGTGCTCTGCAGAAGCAGAGTCCAGAAAATAGCTCAGGTTTTGTGATTTTGGCGAAAAACTGCATAATCACAATTTAAACACAACTGAGAACATTGAAGCTCAAAATAACGATGGAAGTTGGTCTTTAAACCCAACACATGTTGGTGTTCGCAAAAATAGAGGAACCCAATTATTCAGCAACCCCTGTCATTATCTGCTGAACCCAAATGGGGTCCTGCCCCGCAGTTTGAGCACTACTGCTCTAAAGGACTGTTAAAATATTTCACCTCTTCATCTGACTGACATTTTCTACACGCGTATCTATGACATCACACAGCCAGCTCTGAAACTCACATCTACACTTTGGAGAAAGTCACATCCTTCTGCTACAGATGACTTATTTTGTTTTGTTTTTACCAACTCTTTGTTTGCTGGCAGCCGGTAAAAGTCATGAGACTGAAGACAAGAGCTGAAAAGACTCTCAAAGGTCAACAACAGAAACTTCCAGATGTAAAGCCAAAAACTGCAGTTCCCCCTTCATCCACCAGGGGGTCCAAAACAGCGCAAATCCCCATAGACTCCCATGTTAAAAAGACCAACTTCACAGCAGGAATAAACATGTTTACAGCAGAAATAAACATGTTTACAGCAGGAATAAACATGTTTACAGCAGAAATAAACATGTTTACAGCAGAAATAAACATGTTTACAGCAGGAATAAATATGTTTACAGCAGAAATAAACATGTTTACAGCAGGAATAAACATGTTTACAGCAGAAATAAACATGTTTACAGCAGAAATAAACATGTTTACAGCAGAAATAAACATGTTTACAGCAGGAATAAATATGTTTACAGCCTGGTAAAAAAAACATTTTAGGTTTAATAGGTCAGGTTTACCTTCATGATAACTGTGGAGGGAGTGAAGTTTTTTCTTACTCCTCCGTTTAGAAGTAATTTAATCTCAAAATTAGGCATATTTCGGGGCGTGTCCTTTTCCCGTTTACATGACTTGAACAGTCAAACATCTCTCTGGCATTGTTCTCATGTTCCTGCTAAAGACAACTCACATGGACGTCCAGGTTTTCTGACCTGATTGGGTTATTATGAACATAAATTATGAAACTCTTCTCCTACAGTGGCAAGAAAGAAGGGAAGAAAGGCCAGTTTCAGAGCCAATATTCTTCTGTACGAATATAAAGACACACTGCATCATTTTAATTAGAGAAATGACTCGTTCTAAAGTAAAATCATAGATTAATTTTACATCACATCATAGAGAAATGAAAACAAAGTCGTCTATTTTATTCTACGTGTCCATCCATAAATTAGACACGTAGAAAATAGACGTGTCTAATTTATGTAAAATAGACACAGAAAATGAATTATCAGCAAACAAAACACGACAAGCTTTTGACGGTCCCGCTTGTAAAACACAAACTGAACAGAGTAAAGCATCGTCCCGAGCAGGAGGAGGAGGAGGAGGAGGAGGAGGAGGAGCAGTGGAGTGAAAATGGGGATGTTCCACAATCTGGTCACATGCATTCGATGTTTGTCACAGTGCAGTGACAAACTGTGAGGGTTGGTGGGGGTTGTGGTCTTAACAGAGGCTGGCGAGTCACAAGATGTGATTTAAGAAGACAGCGACTTGGCAAGTGCATTCCACACCCATTCAGGGCAATCAGTTACCACTGCACTCCAAGCAAATTACTGCGAGCATGAGCAGATACATCCAGATGATGCATTGAATGAGAGGCTATGAAAATATATAGCCTTTTAATCCCCCTCAAAGGGGCAGCGAGAACCCTTCCAGAGCAGAGCGCTCGTCGTAACGCTGCATGCTCACTTCCTTTCTTTACTCCTCCACGTCTGGCATTTTTTACTTATTATTTTACAGCTTCTTAGAAAGTAAACGCGTTGCTGCTCACAGTTTACAATGCTTCCATACTGCTCCAGGGATTATTGGAAAAAATGCAGTCCAGGAAGGCTTTGAAAAGCACAGCTTATCAAACAGTGAAACGGTTCAAATCACAGCAGGGGGTCTCTCCCCGTGGATGATGCATGTTCTCCCCACGCAAGCATTGATCCTCCCCACAAACTCCAGCTTCCCCCCACAGCCCAAAACAAGAAAAGGCAATTCAGGCTAAAAGGTGATTCTAAACTAACCCAGGACAGATTGTAAGTATGATGGTTGTTTGTCTCTGGTGGCAGCTGATAGACACCCCCCCCCCCCCCCCCCCCCCCCCCGTGACTCCTCGGATAAGTCAGGTGTAGAAAATGGATGGATGGGAGGATTAAAGTGACTGTTCCATACATATTTAGAGGAAAACATTTCATTTGAACATGAACAGTTGAAGTCAACTCAAGGTTCTTGATGACTTAAATTGAAGGACGTGATCAATTCAAGCCAAGTCATTATGACCCACATTAGTCGACAAAGAACGGTGTTCATATCAGCCAGTTGAGAAAAATAATGATCTAGTTAGGAAAGGAAATCTCCTGTTCAGGATGGCTGTCACATGCAGCCTCAGGTCACTGGCCAGAATTCCTGTTCTGTATGAAGAACATCACGAAGGAAGCACCATGACAGTCTGCCATCTTTAAACTACAGCTGCCAGTAAGGGACAAATAGCACCAACGTGGAATAACACCACCGTAGACCAAATAAATATGGCTGACCCGAGTTCTTTCTCCTGGTCCGTTTGCTTAGAAAGTCGCTTGGTTCTGTGTGAACGCACAAATTCTGATTCAGATCAAAGAAACAGACAAAAGCTGATCTGTTTCAAATGGACCAAATACAGGAATTTATTGGAACATTGGATTAATGAGAATAAGTTGGTGATTAGTGCTGAGCAGACTGAATGTACGATACTAGGACCAAAATGTCATTTAATGTCATTGAATTTATCTGTGGAAGGTGGTCTAAATGAACAGGTGACTGAAGTCAAGCTGATTGGGGCGACGGTGGACAGAAAGCTGACTTGGAGCTATAATATATATATATATATATATATATATATATATATATATATATATATATATATATATATATATATATATATGTATATATATATATATATATATATATATATATGTATATATATATATATATATATATATATATATATATATATATATATATACATATATATATATATATATGTATATATATATATATATATATATCTGCGGGAAATGTTTACCTAACCAAATGATGAAAAAATAAGTGGAATCAATAGTTCTGTCACAGCTGGATTATTATTCTGTCATTTGGTCGAGTGCAACAGGGACTACTTTACAGAAAGTGCAGATAAAACAAAGCAGCTTGCCTTAAAGTGTTGTTTTAAAACGAGCACGAGTGAGATGCTGGGACCAGTATCCTGCTGGCCTGGTGGCAGGTCTGAAGTAGGATAAAGTACTCCTTAATTACATTTCTAAGAACTACAAAAACACCAGAAATATTGTACAGCAAGCTTCTTTTTTCAGTGATGTGAATGAGAACTGCACACATCAGACACGCGGGACTAGTTCCTGCTACCGGCTTGTTGCACTGATCAAATGGTGGCTGGAATTCATTTCCACAGTTTGTGATTTCTGCGACGTGTACGGCCAGTTTTTATAGAAGACTAAGACTGTTTTTATTTGCTCTAGAACAATGCTTTAATTAAATCATGAACCTGAATTATTCGGGCGTATTAAAAGAAACTTGCAGCTGAATAATCACTGATGTGAACTGTATCAGTAATGGAACTATTGTCAGTCTCTCATTATGTGGTGTTTTGTTTTATGTAGAGCTTTTTAGTATAGTTACTTTTGTCTGATATATATTGATTTAGCTTATCATTTTGTCATTGTCATGTTGAATGTTTTATGGACATCCTATTTATTGGTTTTGTTTAAAATTGTTATGCATTTATATTTAGATGATTTAGACCCCAGGAAGAGTCGCAACTGCTACGTACGGAGCTAATGGGGATCTCAATTAACAAAAAAAACAAACAAACAGGAAGAGGAATACAAAACAAAGTCCAGCTCATGGCAATGTGTGTGGGGTGATTGGCGGAACTGGCTTCCAGTCAGACGTGGAAAGATTTGGAACAACTTCTGATAAAAAATGGATCAAAGCAAGCAGATCTGATGCAGATCCACATTCTCTTGCTTCTGGTGGAACATAAAGCACATTTTTAAAATGGTCCGCTTCGTTAGAGAAGTGCAGTGTCGTCCCCAATCGGAGCGAGTCTGGTGGACTTTTCTGATGTGAATGCAGCTGAAGCCAATTAGATGCCAAACATTCAGGCATGTTAGCGAACAGAAAAGCCGTGTCAGTGGAGCATAAAGGAAAAGGTTCCTCCTGCAGGATTCATGGTTTTCCTGACATGAAATCAGTGAGAAGCTGATGAGGTCAAAGAAGAGGTTATGTTTATTAGTTACATGCAAGACTCAACCAAAACAATAACGTTGTAGGTCAGAAAATCCTGCAATTACTTTAAAGAAATTCCCCCGGAGCTCATTAATGCCGAAGTTTAATTGGACAATATTCTGAATGAAGGAAAAATGATTGTTTTAATGATTCTGATTATAATGTGAAAGTATTTTTATCCAGTCCTGAATGCAGAACGTGTTTACAGGATAACATGACCTCCCTCTGGCTTCACTGGTGGAATCAGTGTAGGTCATCAATGTGAAGGAATTTCTCTTCATCTGAGGGCTTGTCTGCGTTCGACTCTGGACTGCAGTAGTTTGGAGTCCAACGCAGTCATCTGAGTCACCAGAAACAGTGAAGCAGCTTTGTAGGGACACATGATACCTCAGGGCAACCATAGGCCTAAACACATACACGCAGGTGACAATTAGGATGTGGAACCACTGAGTCGCTGTTTGGTGTGGAGGATGGACTTTTCTCTGTAAACACAAGGTATCAGTCTGTCATCGCTACCTGGACGGCAGCACACCCACCTGCATGGCACCGGGGGTCCCTGGATGGTTTAACTGGAGGCTATAAAAGATGAGGAGCAGCTCAGCGAAGCTTCGAAGAAAAGAGATTAGCGCTAGAATCCAAGCAGAGGCCTTTCGGTCCAGGAGTCTGCATGCTGGTGCTGGGCCTGCGTGGGTTTTCCTCTGACTGGTGGGACTGGGCACTGGTCCTGTGCTAGACTGGTCATCTGTATGGGACTGACCTTGTCATGTCAATGGATGTGTAAAAGTATTAGGATTCACCTCACCACTGGACAGGCATCACATTTTATGAACATCTTCATCAGATGAAGGAATCCATGCAGCCCAGTGTCGTCCAGTATCCCAGTTCATTTCTATCCCAGTTCATTTTTATCCCAGTTCATTTCTATCCCAGTTCATTTTTATCCCAGTTCATTTTTGTCCCAGTACATTTCTATCCCAGTTCATTTTTATCCCAGTTCATTTCTATCCCAGTTCATTTCTATCCCCGTTCATTTCTATCCCAGTACATTTCTATCCCAGTTCATTTCTATCCCAGTTCATTTCTATCCCAGTTCATTTTCATCCCAGTTCATTTCTATTCCCGTTCATTTCTATCCCAGTTCATTTCTATCCCAGTTCATTTTTATCCCAGTTCATTTCTATCCCAGTACATTTCTATCCCAGTTCATTTCTATCCCCGTTCATTTCTATCCCAGTACATTTCTATCCCAGTTCATTTTTATCCCAGTTCATTTTTGTCCCAGTACATTTCTATCCCAGTTCATTTCTATCCCCGTTCATTTCTATCCCAGTACATTTCTATCCCAGTTCATTTCTATCCCAGTACATTTTTATCCCAGTTCATTTTTATCCCAGTACATTTCTATCCCCGTTCATTTTTATCCCAGTTCATTTTTATCCCAGTTCATTTCTATCCCAGTTCATTTCTATCCCAGTACATTTCTATCCCCGTTCATTTCTATCCCAGTTCATTTCTATCCCAGTTAATTTTTATCCCAGTTGATTTCTATCCCAGTACATTTCTATCCCAGTTCATTTTTATCCCAGTTCATGTCTATCCCAGTTCATTTTTATCCCAGTTCATTTCTATCCCCGTTCATTTCTATCCCAGTACATTTCTATCCCAGTTCATTTCTATCCCAGTACATTTTTATCCCAGTTCATTTCTATCCCAGTACATTTCTATCCCCGTTCATTTTTATCCCAGTTGATTTCTATCCCAGTACATTTCTATCCCAGTTCATTTTTATCCCAGTTCATTTCTATCCCAGTTCATTTCTATCCCAGTACATTTCTATCCCCGTTCATTTCTATCCCAGTTCATTTCTATCCCAGTTAATTTTTATCCCAGTTGATTTCTATCCCAGTACATTTCTATCCCAGTTCATTTTTATCCCAGTTCATGTCTATCCCAGTTCATTTTTATCCCAGTTCATTTCTATCCCCGTTCATTTCTATCCCAGTACATTTCTATCCCAGTTCATTTTTATCCCAGTTCATTTTTATCCCAGTTCATTTTTATCCGAGTACATTTCTATCCCAGTTAATTTTTATCCCAGTTCATTTCTATCCCAGTACATTTCTATCCCAGTTCATTTCTATCCCAGTTCATTTCTATCCCAGTACATTTCTATCCCAGTTCATTTCTATCCCAGTTCATTTCTATCCCAGTTCATTTTCATCCCAGTTCATTTCTATCCCAGTTCATTTCTATCCCAGTTCATTTTTATCCCAGTTCATTTCTATCCCCGTTCATTTCTATCCCAGTTCATTTCTATCCCAGTACATTTCTATCCCAGTACATTTCTATCCCAGTTCATTTCTATCCCCGTTCATTTCTATCCCAGTTCATTTCTATCCCAGTTCATTTCTATCCCAGTTCATTTTCATCCCAGTTCATTTCTATCCCAGTTCATTTCTATCCCAGTTCATTTCTATCCCAGTTCATTTTCATCCCAGTTCATTTCTATCCCAGTTCATTTCTATCCCAGTACATTTCTATCCCAGTTCATTTCTATCCCAGTTCATTTCTATCCCAGTACATTTTTATACGATCTGTGGATTCCATTCATGTCTTACATAAAAGTATTAGTCTTCAGACTCAGTCCGGGTTTCTGTACATCCCAGATGAACAGGAGCAGGGAGAAAATGAACCAACCCCTTCTTCTTTCTGTCCACAGCTTTGCATTAAAGCCACAGTGTGGAACAGATTTGGCTTTTTAGCAGCAAAAATCAAATATTTCTTTAATAAATCACATCCAAATGAAAGTGTTCTCATGGCAGGGTAACTTTTAACTGATCTTGCTTTTAATTATTTTAATTGAATTTATGATTTTATTGTGATTTTTTATGTTTGTTGTTGTCTTTAATGCTTCTTCACACCATCTGTAATGCTTTTAGTGTTTTATATACGGCACTTAAAATTGTGCTGTTAAACTTTCTTTGCCTTGGCGTTGTTAAGAATTACATAGGGTGGTGACGCATGTCACGCAATGTTGCATTGCCATCTTTAAATAGTGTAGCTGACAGAGGACAAACTTGTCAGCGTTATATCTTTAAAGTCCCATTTGTGCTCAACACAGAGGACGGACAGGGACTTTCTTCCATTTTAGTCTGTCGACAGTGGAGCAAATACCACAAGTAATCATGGGGCAGTATTGGTGCCTGGTGAACAAACCAGCAAAGAAGAGAGAAACAGGAAGAAGAGCATAGACATCATATATACGTAGACGCCTCATTGAGCGCTGGAGAGTGAACCAGCGTCGCCGTCATATTGGATGGGTATCCGCTGTCGAGTTTTGCTGCAGCGTCAACGTAGTTTCCCCACAAAACTCTTTGTGGAACAACCCGTATATATTACACACTAAACAAAACACTTTTCTACATAATTGGTTGATAAATAATATTAACACAGTGAATAATCTCCTGAATGCAAGTGAATTGTTAGAATTATGATGATATTATTATTAGAATTATTCCTGCACCAAGAACCCAGTAGAGGCAACACAGGATTAAAAAGTAGAAGTAGAAAAAAAGCGTAGCTTCATATATGAGTAATGAAGCAGAGCGCTGAAGGATTTAATGTACTGCACAAAGGACAATCATGAGACAACAAGTGGGGAGAAGACATTACATTTAACAAAGAATGAATAAAGAATAAAATAAACCTAAATTAACACTAATACACACACACACACACACACGCATACAAACATATATATATATATATATATATACATATATATATATATATATATATATATATATATATATATATATATATATATATATATATATATATATATAAATATATGTATATATATATATATATATATATATGTATACACACATATATATATATATATATATATATATATATATATATATGTGTATATATATATATATATATATATATATATATATATATATATATATATATATATATATATATATATATATATATATATAAATATATATATATATGTATACACATATATATACTTTTCAACACCAGTCTGAGACAATAGAGTCCCAGTGCTGTGGAAAACCTCCTGCCTTGTTCCAGTGCCTAAAAAACACAACCAGCTGAACCAAGTGACTACAGACCAGTTGCCCTGACATCTCACATCATGAAAGTCCTGGAGAGACTCTTACTGGCTCACCTCAACAAGCAAGTAAACACCTTTCAGGACCCATTCCAGTTTGCATATCGTAATGGACTTGGGGTTGAAGATGCCATCATATACCTGCTCCAGAGAGCACACGCTCATCTGGACCATTCAGGCAGCACTCTGAGGGTCATGTTCTTTCATTTCTCAGTGCTTTTAATACCATTCAGCCTGCTTTGTTATGTGAGAAGCTCCATAAAGTCCAGGTGGATACCTCCACAACCACCTGGATCTATGACTACCTCACAAACAGACCCCAGTTTGTGAGACTGAAAGGTTGTGTGTCTGAGATGGAGGTCAGCAGCACTGGTGCACCACAAGGAACTGTACTCTGGCCATTCCTCTTCACTCTGTACACCTCAGACTTCCAGTACAACTCAGTCCTGTCATCTGCAGAAATACTCTGATGACTCTGCAGTTGTGGGGTGTATCAGGGATGGACAAGAAGCAGAGTACAGAGAACTGGTCAGTCAGTTTGTTAAATGGTGCGGTGACAATCATCTCATATTAAATAGCAGCAAAACACAAGAGATGATTGTTGACTTCAGGAGGAAGAAGAATAAACAAAGCACTGTTTCCATCCTGGGAGAGGAGGTGGAGGAATACAAGTATCTTGGAGTTCAGCTGGACAACAAACTGGACTGGAAATGCAACACTGACTACATCTACAAGAAAGGTCAGAGCAGACTGTACTTCTTAAGGAAGCTGAGATGGTTTAACGTCTGCACCAAGATGTTGCATATCTTCTAGAAGTCTGTTGTGGAGAGTGCAGTCAGCTTTGCAGCATCTGCTGGGGTAGTAGCATCAGAACCAGAGACTTGAAGAGAATCAACAAACTGATCCAGAAAGCTGCTTCTGTGCTTGGAGTAACTCTGGAGCCGCTGGAGCTGATTGTCCAAAGAAGAATGCTGCACAAGCTGATGAAGATGATGGAGGATATATATATATATATATATATATATATATATATACATATATATATATATATATCCTCCATCAACTTCATCAGCCTTGCAAGACACATGTCATGATATCATGGACAGTACACCCTCGCAACTCTACATATAATGGTCTTATGACATCTCTCACACAGTAATTGTACAATTAAGAGATTTTAGGATGAAAGGCTGCATAGTGTCAAAAGCCTTATTTAAATCAATAAAACATATATATTTCTTATCATTAACGGTATGATTATATATCAGACTCGATGTGGTGACTAAATGTAAACAGTGCACCTGCACAGCATCTGATTTCAGTCCATGTGGAAAAGCTGAAAGATGGTGCACACAGCCTCTCCTATGACTTTGCTGGTCTACTGGGCCTCTGAGCTGGGAATTATGGAGTGTTGAGTGTTTCTGGAGAGCTCTCCAGAGTCTTGCACCAGCAGATGAGGGGCCATTGAGTGGAGTTCAGACACAATGTTAAATACACTCTTTGTAGCGATGCCTGCTGTCACACTTCCAACCCTCAGCTTTCTAGGACACTCATCTCCCCTCTTTTATTCTCTGAGTTATATCCCACTCTAGCTTTTGTAAACCTCTTTATTACAGTTTTTCACGGCTGCCTTCAGTCCTGCATGCAAACATTGTTCCCTCCTCTTTGGCACTTGGTGTTTTGAGAATTTGCTGGACTGCCAAGCTCTGCACAGCGTCTCTGGAAGCAAACAGATGCAGTAGTAAATAAACAGCATTTATTTAGAGCTCACACGGTGCTGCGACCGGGCCACTTGCCACAGCACTTAACGTGGCAGCAGCCCAACTCTTACCAGGTGGGTTTCGGGGAACGATGATAACTCTTTGATGCCGGGAGAGTGTTGAGATTAAGCTAATGGTCCTTGGGGGAAAACTGGGAGAGATCACAACCTTGGAACAACTGGAGAATAAGGACTTAACAATTAAAAAGTGAGGGGAAACTAGCTCTGTTAAAATGTGACAAGGGTATAAGTCTATTTGTAGCTGTCTGAAGATGTACTGTGGAGGCGTAATGATATTTGTAGTAATTTCATTATCAAAACTTTTAATGTATGCAATTGTTTAAAGCAGCTGGTAGAAACCTGTTACTGCCATCACAATATGGCAAACAAAAGAATGCTCAGTTCGGCTACAGAGTGTGTCGCTGTCAGATTTTATGCTAATGGACAACACATATAAGAAACATACACCACAGACAAAACAGGTCTGTGGAACTCTTTCAAGCAAATAAACAAAAATAAAGTCAAGTTCAACCACTGCAGGTAAAGCTAGAAGCATTGAAAAGAAAGTCTATCTACTGATCTCCAGATGAGGTCTGACGTGAGACGTGAAGAGATTTCATCTCAAAAATCTGCTGAAATGCTTGATGACAGCCAAGAGTTAAGCTACTGTAGCAACAAAACTCTTCCAAAAAGATTAAAAAGCTCCAGAGGAAAATGGACGAGGAATGACGAAGAAGGCAACAACAAATACAGAGATACAATACCCTCCAGCAAACTCCACGATAGAGGAAAAAAGGCGACAAAAGAGTGAAAAAGCACACGGCATAATTAAACAATTCATACTGTTCAACCACACGAGCAAGCCTACACGGCAGTAAAACAAAAAAGCTCTGAGGGAAACAAAGACTGAAGCACCACAAGACCAGACCACAAACAAGACCCCAGAAAGACCCTGCACAAGCCCCCAAAATGAGTCCCTGAACAAATACACAGCTCAACATGAAAGAGTCACAACATGGAAGGCTACCAACAAAACAGCAATGTTTTAAAAGTAAGTTTAATATCGCCCCAATTAATAAAGGAGAAGACTATAACACTGACTATAACAAACACAAATGGAGCAGATGGCAAACCAAGCAAGCAGTTGGTCATATGATCTGGGCTGCTCCTCAAACCTGAAATCTAAACCCAACCAAAAGAAGCAATTATAAAAATTAGCACAACTCAAAAGGCAAAAGAAACCAAATGAAACTACAGTGGTTCATGCAAGGGTGATGAGAGCAATGCAATCCACAGATCACCAGTGACTAAAGGTGTTAGCTAACCATAGAGTCCAGGACGTCACCTGCAGGTTTCTGATAAGCTGAACTGAAGCTCAATGGGCCGTTCCCACTGTCACCATCTTGTCAGCGTCACATGTGCCGTCGCTCCCAGATAATGCAAACATGGGAAAAGAGGTGGAGCTGAGAGGGGGGGCCTTGAGTTGGGGGGGGATGATTGAAGTCTATCAAACTCCATTCTGCCTGGGTTTAGAGCCAACCAAACCAACTTGGAGATAATAAGACACAACATGAGATAACAGGCGCTAACCTGCTAAGAGAGGTAGGTGGGTTAAAGCTAAGTCATGGTGTTGGCCGGCTAAAATCTGCGATTGTGCAACCCGGCTGCCTTCAGCTGCTGGATATAAAAAGGATTTGATTATTCAATTATGCCAAATGACTTCTAAGCAGAATAGTAATAAAATAAATCAATAAACATGGTTATTTCTGCTGTAAACATGTTTATTTCTGCTGTAAACATGTTTATTTCTGCTGTAAACTTGTTTATTTCTGCTGTAAACATGTTTATTTCTGCTGTAAACTTGTTTATTTCTGCTGTAAACATGTTTATTTCTGCTGTAAACTTGTTTATTTCTGCTGTAAACGTGTTTATTTCTGCTGTAAACATGTTTATTTCTGCTGTAAACAT
>NC_136617.1:34734425-34841244 GCF_933228915.1 Telmatherina bonti
TACTGTGGTCTGGATGTCCAGCAGTCACGCTCAACACAAGATGAGAAATCCTTCCTATAATAATACATAAATCTAAAAAACCATCAGGCATTGTTGCTGTATTTACCTCTGTCTGTACAGAGTTCCAGAAAGTCATAAAATCTCTTCAGCATTCAGGTGTTTGACTCTCAGCTGGTTGGTTTATTTCTTTTGTTCGTACGTCACCAGATTTTTTAATCTGAATCACATATTGTCTCATTATTCATAGTTCAGGGTTCAGGCCTGCAGAGCCCATATGCAAATAGGAATGTTCTAGATAACTGGATATTTATCATTTATGGTAAATCGTATATTGTAAATAGTATTTATATACTTATGTGTGGATATAAGTAGGGTTCTGTTTTCTTGAACATATCCTCTGTCTGTCTTTGACCTGTTAGGTTAATTTTTACTCCATTTCTTTTTTTCTTTCTCTTATTCTAATAAACTGCTGCTGTAACAGTGAAGCTTCCCAGCCGGGGATTAATGAAGTGGGTCTGATGCTGATCCTTCGTCCTGGGTCCGTCCTGGTTTCTCTGGTTGTATCAGCCTCTACGTCCCACCAGGTGCCTGCAGCTCACCGCTGTACAACACCTGTCTGCCTCGTGTTTATTTGCTTTGGTGCTGCACTGTAAACCGTGTTCGCATCGCTCATCGACGGGCTACATTTGTTTTTATCCTGTAAATAAAGACGGCGGATGTATACACCACTTGATCTGAGCGAGACATAGGCTCAAAATATCTAAGGAATCCCTGTGGACCCTTAGTAAAACCAGTATCTGTCCGCACACACTGACACTTTCCCAGTTAATTGTACGTGTTGGGAAGCTCGAGGGACAGGTGGTGAGGACGGCTTAAACAAAGAACGATTTCACAACAAACAGGATGAAATGCCTAAAACAATGACTAGTAAAGGCTTTATGCTCAGGCTTTATGACAGTTTCCGTCCATCACAAAGCAGCTTGTTTACGCTGTTTTCTCTGGCAGAGCTAAACTAAAGCACCAACTGAGAGAATTACCCTGACGAATGACCTTCAGTCAACTATTTTAAGCTGTACAGCAGGACCATTAGCAGATTTACGGCCCTCTTTTTTACCAGACCATCGTTTACATTTCACACACGACACAAAGTTCATGTATGTTGGTAGATCTTAAAGGGAATATGTGGAAGAAGGCCCCAACAACCTCACGAGGCCGACCTACAAGCTGCTCACATCTAATCACTAGTTACGATTACATAGACAAATTTTAATCCATCTGATTGAAATCAATCTGATCATTACTTATTTATTTACTCAGTGGAACTTTCCTGTATTGACCTTGAGCTACACTGTAGTGGAGCGGAAAAGGAGCACAGAAAGATATATTATCAGAAACTTTGTTTTTCCCTATAAAATACAGCATAAAAATGAAATAAACCTGATCCGAGATTCCAGCTGACGACTTGGATGTGTCTCGTAGTGACGGAGATGTAGGGACCAAATTGCAGGGTGGAGAGGCAGGAGGCAGAAGAAATGCTGTGAATCTTATTCTAATAAACTGAAGGACTACACAAGACAACACAAGAAGGACAACAAAGTGGCAAATGGGAACTGAACCAAGTAGTTTGTACACACAGACAATACAACAACACACAAGTGGATTGAATGAACTCATTGAAACCTGGTGAGCTAAAGAATAGGAAATGGAAACTGAACAAAATACACAAGGGAGAGAAACTACAAAATAAAACAGTAAACCAGAACTATAGATGCAACTAACTAACCCTAAGTCCACCCCATGACAGGACACTGAATAAAATGATCCAATCAGCTGGATGTTTACATGATGGAACTATTGAATGTTGACTGTGCAATGCTAATGAAGAACAAGCTAGTCGTTGTCCCATTCAATCATCCAGTTTGGTCTTAAAAAGGAAAACTGTCTTTGCTGGATTCCAACTTCCTTCATTTTCTGCATGTACCTGCATGAACTACTTGTTTGGAGACACTCGGTGATTCTCGACTCTTTTCATACAAATACCTCGTGTCTGTTTATGCTAGCTAACGTCTGTGATAATCTGTCCAGCCTGTAGAATAACTGAAAAGTAAATGAAAGCAGAACTCTTTGTAGGTTTCTGAGGTGAGCTTCCAGTTTTCCTGCATGTTCAGCAGCAGTCAAGAAGAAAAGTTCTCTCTCTCCTCCGTGACCCTGTGGGGGGTTTAGCCAGGATATCAAGACCTCATCTTGTCCATGATAACTCTGCTGAAGTGTGAAACAGCATATGTGAAAGGAGTAAAACCCCCACCAAGTCTAATGGACCATGAAGTGGACCTGAGCCATAAATGCTGATGCAATCAAAGGGTACCAATAACCTGTGAAAGTCTGGAGTCTGCTCCTTTTCACTGTGGAACAGGCAGTGTCAGAGTCCCGACACCAGCTGCCGAGGTTCTACCGCTCCCCAAGATTTTCCGAAAACTCAAGAGTGCTGACAAGTTTAGAATTTTATTCAACTTTTTCAAAATTCCCCCAATTAAATACAAACATTTATGTGCATATTTTATCCATAAGTATAACCAACAACTGAGCCAGAAATCTGGGACTAGTCCTGGAATCAGACCTGAACTTCACCAGTTCTGAAGTCAGACTGAAATTGAGAACATCTGGAGGGTTAAAGGACTGATGACTCAGCAGAAATTCTGCTCTAGACCAGACTACTGGAACCTGGTCCTTACAAGTCTTCATAAAGTGCTGCAGCTGGTCCAGAACGCTCCTGATCCAGTCCCCACCAAAACCAGGATGTTGGACCGTAGACCTCCAGGACTCCGTAAGACCAGGAAGTTAGACTGTAAAACTCCAGTGCTCAAATCTTTACACTGGTTTCTAAATCTTGCTGTTAGTTTATAAAGTATTGACTGTTTTAGGACCGGAATCCGTCCAGGATCTTCTGGTTCTCTGTGAACTAGTCTAGTTCCTCTCTACTGAACACCAGACATCCATAGACGCTGTTTTCATGTCTAAACCAGGTCCGTCCATTCGGGACTTTGACCTTTGGGCTGTCTTTAGACATCAGACACTGACTGGGCTGAGTTCAGTCAACCTGAGTGATCCAGTGAATGAATACTGTCTGCTTCCACACGCAGTCTGATGCAGGTTCCACACCCAGTCTGCTGCAGGTTCCACACCAGGTCTGCTGCAGGTTCCACATTAACTCCGCTACAGGTTCCACACCCAGCCTGCTGCAGGTTCCACACCAAGTACGGAGCAGGTTCCACACCCAGTCTGCTGCAGGTTCAACACGCAGTCTGCTGCAGGTTCCACACCCAGTCTGCTGCAGGTTCCACACCAAGTATGCAGCAGGTTCCACACGCAGTCTGCTGCAGGTTCCACACCAAATATGCAGCAAGTTCCACACCCAGTCTGCTGCAGGTTCAACACGCAGTCTGCTGCAGGTTCCACACCCAGTCTGCTGCAGGTTCCACACCAAATATGGAGCAGGTTCCACACCCAGTCTGCTGCAGGTTCAACACGCAGTCTGCTGCAGGTTCCACACCCAGTCTGCTGCAGGTTCCACACCAAGTATGCAGCAGGTTCCACACCCAGTCTGCTGCAGGTTCCACACCAAGTATGCAGCAGGTTCCACACGCAGTCTGCTGCAGGTTCCACACCAAATATGGAGCAGGTTCCACACCCAGTCTGCTGCAGGTTCCACACCAAGTATGCAGCAGGTTCCACACACAGTCTGCTGCAGGTTCCACACCAAATATGGAGCAGGTTCCACACCAGGTCTGCTGCAGGTTCCACAACCAGTCTACTGCAGGTTCCACACCCAAGATGCTGCAGGTTCCACACCAGGTCTGCAGCAGGTTCCACACCCAGTCTTCTGCAGGTTCCACACCAGGTCTGCTGCAGGTTCCACACCAGGTCTGCTGTAGGTTCCACACAAGGTCTGCTGCAGGTTCCAGAACAAATCTGCTACAGGTTCCACACTCAATCTGCTGCAGGTTCCACACCAGGTCTGCTGCAGGTTCCACACAAGGTCTGCTGCAGGTTACACACGCAGTCTGCTGCAGGTTCCACACCCAGTCTGCTGCAGGTTCCACACCAGGTCTGCTACAGGTTCCACACTCAATCTGCTGCAGGTTCCACACCAGGTCTGCTGCAGGTTCCACACCAGATCTGCAGCAGATTCCACACGCAGTCTGCTGCAGGTTCCACACCAGGTCTGCTGCAGGTTCCACACCCAGTCTGCTGCAGGTTCCACACCAAGTATGGAGCAGGTTCCACACGCAGTCTGATGCAGGTTCCACACCCAGTCTGCTGCAGGTTCCACACCAGGTCTGCTGCAGGTTCCACATTAACTCCGCTACAGGTTCCACACCCAGCCTGCTGCAGGTTCCACACCAAGTATGGAGCAGGTTCCACACCCAGTCTGCTGCAGGTTCAACACGCAGTCTGCTGCAGGTTCCACACCAAGTATGCAGCAGGTTCCACACGCAGTCTGCTGCAGGTTCCACACCAAATATGGAGCAGGTTCCACACCCAGCCTGCTACAGGTTCCACACCAGGTCTGCTACAGGTTCCACACCAGGTCTGCTACAGGTTCCACACTAGGTCTGCTGCAGGTTCCACACCAGGTCTGCTACAGGTTCCACACTAGGTCTGCTGCGAGTTCCACACCAGGTCTGCTACAGGTTCCACACTCAATCTGCTGCAGGTTCCACACAAGGTCTGCTACAGGTTCCACACCAGGTCTGCTACAGGTTCCACACTCAATCTGCTGCAGGTTCCACACAAGGTCTGCTACAGGTTCCACACCAGGTCTGCTACAGGTTCCACACTCAATCTGCTGCAGGTTCCACACCAGGTCTGCTACAGGTTCCACACTCAATCTGCTGCAGGTTCCACACAAGGTCTGCTACAGGTTCCACACCAGGTCTGCTACAGGTTCCACACTCAATCTGCTGCAGGTTCCACACAAGGTCTGCTACAGGTTCCACACCAGGTCTGCTGCAGGTTCCACAGCAGGTCTGCTACAGGTTCCACAGCAGGTCTGCTACAGGTTCCACACCAGGTCTGCTACAGGTTCCACAGCAGGTCTGCTGAAGGTTCCACACCAGGTCTGCTACAGGTTCCACACCAGGTCTGCTACAGGTTCCACAGTAGGTCTGCTGAAGGTTCCACACCAGGTCTGCTACAGGTTCCACAGTAGGTCTGCTGAAGGTTCCACAGCAGGTCTGCTGAAGGTTCCACACCAGGTCTGCTGCAGGTTCCAGACCAAGTCTGCTACAGGTTCCACACTCAATCTGCTGCAGGTTCCACACCAGGTCTGTTACAGGTTCCACACTAGGTCTGCTACAGGTTCCACACTCAATCTGCTACAGGTTCCACACTCAATCTGCTACAGGTTCCACACTCAATCTGCTGCAGGTTCCAGACCAAGTCTGCTACAGGTTCCACACTCAATCTGCTGCAGGTTCCACACCAGGTCTGCTACAGGTTCCACACTAGGTCTGCTGCAGGTTCCACACCAGGTCTGCTACAGGTTCCACACTCAATCTGCTACAGGTTCCACACTCAGTCTGCTGCAGGTTCCACACCAGGTCTGCTACAGGTTCCACACTAGGTCTGCTACAGGTTCCACACTCGATCAGCTACAGGTTCCACACTCAATCTGCTGCAGGTTCCAGACCAAGTCTGCTACAGGTTCCACACTCAATCTGCTGCAGGTTCCACACCAGGTCTGCTACAGGTTCCACACTAGGTCTGCTACAGGTTCCACACTCAATCTGCTACAAGTTCCACACTTAATCTGCTGCAGGTTCCACACCAGGTCTGCTGCAGGTTCCACATTAACTCCGCTACAGGTTCCACACCCAGCCTGCTGCAGGTTCCACACCAAGTATGGAGCAGGTTCCACACCCAGTCTGCTTCAGGTTCAACACGCAGTCTGCTGCAGGTTCCACACCCAGTCTGCTGCAGGTTCCACACCAAGTATGCAGCAGGTTCCACACGCAGTCTGCTGCAGGTTCCACACCAAATATGGAGCAGGTTCCACACCAGGTCTGCTGCAGGTTCCACAACCAGTCTACTGCAGGTTCCACACCCAAGATGCTGCAGGTTCCACACCAGGTCTGCAGCAGGTTCCACACCCAGTCTTCTGCAGGTTCCACACCAGGTCTGCTGCAGGTTCCACACCAGGTCTGCTACAGGTTCCACACAAGGTCTGCTGCAGGTTCCAGAACAAATCTGCTACAGGTTCCACACTCAATCTGCTGCAGGTTCCACACCAGGTCTGCTGCAGGTTCCACACAAGGTCTGCTGCAGGTTACACACGCAGTCTGCTGCAGGTTCCACACCCAGTCTGCTGCAGGTTCCAATCCAGGTCTGCTACAGGTTCCACACTCAATCTGCTGCAGGTTCCACACCAGGTCTGATGCAGGTTCCACACCAGATCTGCAGCAGATTCCACACGCAGTCTGCTGCAGGTTCCACACCAGGTCTGCTGCAGGTTCCACACCAAGTATGGAGCAGGTTCCACACCCAGTCTGCTGCAGGTTCCACACGCAGTCTGCTGCAGGTTCCACACCAAATATGGAGCAGGTTCTACACCCAGCCTGCTGCAGGTTCCACACCAAGTATGGAGCAGGTTCCACACCCAGTCTGCTGCAGGTTCAACACGCAGTCTGCTGCAGGTTCCACACCCAGTCTGCTGCAGGTTCCACACCAAGTATGGAGCAGGTTCCACACCCAGTCTGCTGCAGATTCCACACCAGGTCTGCAGCAGGTTCCACACCCAGTCTTCTGCAGGTTCCACACCAGGTCTGCAGCAGGTTCCACACCCAGTCTTCTGCAGGTTCCACACCATGTCTGCAGCAGGTTCCACACGCAGTGTGCTGCAGGTTCCACACCCAGTCTGCTGTAGGTTCCACACCAGGTCTGCTGTAGGTTCCACACAAGGTCTGCTGCAGGTTCCAGAACAAATCTACTGCAGGTTCCACACTCAATCTGCTGCAGGTTCCACACAAGGTCTGCTACAGGTTCCACACCAGGTCTGCTACAGGTTCCACACTAGGTCTGCTGCAGGTTCCACACCAGGTCTGCTACAGGTTCCACACTAGGTCTGCTGCGAGTTCCACACCAGGTCTGCTACAGGTTCCACACTCAATCTGCTGCAGGTTCCACACAAGGTCTGCTACAGGTTCCACACCAGGTCTGCTACAGGTTCCACACTCAATCTGCTGCAGGTTCCACACCAGGTCTGCTGCAGGTTCCACACCCAGTCTGCTGCAGGTTCCACACCAGGTCTGCTACAGGTTCCACACTCAATCTGCTGCAGGTTCCACACCAGGTCTGCTGCAGGTTCCACACCAGATCTGCTGCAGGTTCCACACGCAGTCTGCTGCAGGTTCCACACCAGGTCTGCTGCAGGTTCCACACCCAGTCTGCTGCAGGTTCCACACCAAGTATGGAGCAGGTTCCACACGCAGTCTGATGCAGGATCCACACCCAGTCTGCTGCAGGTTCCACACCAGGTCTGCTGCAGGTTCCACATTAACTCCTCTACAGGTTCCACACCCAGCCTGCTGCAGGTTCCACACCAAGTATGGAGCAGGTTCCACACCCAGTCTGCTGCAGGTTCAACACGCAGTCTGCTGCAGGTTCCAAACCCAGTCTGCTGCAGGTTCCACACCAGATCTGCTGCAGGTTCCACATGCAGTCTGCTGCAGGTTCCACACCAGGTCTGCTGCAGGTTCCACACCAGATCTGCTGCAGGTTCCACACGCAGTCTGCTGCAGGTTCCACACCCAGTCTGCTGCAGGTTCCACACCAAGTATGCTGCAGGTTCAACACGCAGTCTGCTGCAGGTTCCACACCAGGTCTGCTGCAGGTTCCACACCAGATCTGCTGCAGGTTCCACATGCAGTCTGCTGCAGGTTCCACACCAGGTCTGCTGCAGGTTCCACACCCAGTCTGCTGCAGGTTCCACACCAAGTATGGAGCAGGTTCCACACGCAGTCTGATGCAGGTTCCACACCCAGTCTGCTGCAGGTTCCACACCAGGTCTGCTGCAGGTTCCACATTAACTCCGCTACAGGTTCCACACCCAGCCTGCTGCAGGTTCCACACCAAGTATGGAGCAGTTTCCACACCCAGTCTGCTGCAGGTTCCACACTCAATCTGCTGCAGGTTCCACACCAGGTCTGCTACAGGTTCCACACTCAATCTGCTGCAGGTTCCACACCAGGTCTGCTGCAGGTTCCACACCAGATCTGCTGCAGGTTCCACACCAGGTCTGCTGCAGGTTCCACACCAGATCTGCTGCAGGTTCCACACGCAGTCTGCTGCAGATTCCACACCCAGTCTGCTGCAGGTTCCACACCAGGTCTGCTACAGGTTCCACACTCAATCTGCTGCAGGTTCCACACCAGGTCTGCTGCAGGTTCCACACCAGATCTGCTGCAGGTTCCACACGCAGTCTGCTGCAGGTTCCACACCAGGTCTGCTGCAGGTTCCACACCAAGTATGGAGCAGGTTCCACACCCAGTCTGCTGCAGGTTCAACACGCAGTCTGCTGCAGGTTCCACACCCAGTCTGCTGCAGGTTCAACACGCAGTCTGCTGCAGGTTCCACACCCAGTCTGCTGCAGGTTCAACACGCAGTCTGCTGCAGGTTCCACACCCAGTCTGCTGCAGGTTCCACACCAAGTATGCTGCAGGTTCAACACGCAGTCTGCTGCAGGTTCCACACCAGATCTGCTGCAGGTTCCACACGCAGTCTGCTGCAGGTTCCACACCCAGTCTGCTGCAGGTTCCACACCAAGTATGGAGCAGGTTCCACACGCAGTGTGCTGCAGGTTCCACACGCAGTGTGCTGCAGGTTCCACACGCAGTCTGATGCAGGTTCCACACGCAGTCTGATGCAGGTTCCACACCCAGTCTGCTGCAGGTTCCACACCAAGTATGGAGCAGGTTCCACACGCAGTCTGATGCAGGTTCCACACGCAGTCTGCTGCAGGTTCCACACGCAGTCTGATGCAGGTTCCACACCCAGTCTGCTGCAGGTTCCACACTAGGTCTGCTGCAGGTTCCACACCAGATCTGCTGCAGGTTCCACACTAGGTCTGCTACAGGTTCCACACTCAATCTGCTACAGGTTCCACACTTAATCTGCTGCAGGTTCCACACCAGGTCTGCTGCAGGTTCCACATTAACTCCGCTACAGGTTCCACACCCAGCCTGCTGCAGGTTCCACACCAAGTATGGAGCAGGTTCCACACCCAGTCTGCTGCAGGTTCAACACGCAGTCTGCTGCAGGTTCCACACCCAGTCTGCTGCAGGTTCCACACCAAGTATGCAGCAGGTTCCACACGCAGTCTGCTGCAGGTTCCACACCAAATATGGAGCAGGTTCCACACCAGGTCTGCTGCAGGTTCCACAACCAGTCTACTGCAGGTTCCACACCCAAGATGCTGCAGGTTCCACACCAGGTCTGCAGCAGGTTCCACACCCAGTCTTCTGCAGGTTCCACACCAGGTCTGCTGTAGGTTCCACACAAGGTCTGCTGCAGGTTCCAGAACAAATCTGCTACAGGTTCCACACTCAATCTGCTGCAGGTTCCACACCAGGTCTGCTGCAGGTTACACACGCAGTCTGCTGCAGGTTCCACACCCAGTCTGCTGCAGGTTCCACACCAGGTCTGCTACAGGTTCCACACTCAGGTCTGCTGCAGGTTCCACACCAGGTCTGCTGCAGGTTCCACACCAGATCTGCAGCAGATTCCACACGCAGTCTGCTGCAGGTTCCACACCAGGTCTGGTGCAGGTTCCACACCCAGTCTGCTGCAGGTTCCACACCAAGTATGGAGCAGGTTCCACACGCAGTCTGATGCAGGTTCCACACCCAGTCTGCTGCAGGTTCCACACCAGGTCTGCTGCAGGTTCCACATTAACTCCGCTACAGGTTCCACACCCAGCCTGCTGCAGGTTCCACACCAAGTATGGAGCAGGTTCCACACCCAGTCTGCTGCAGGTTCAACACGCAGTCTGCTGCAGGTTCCACACCCAGTCTGCTGCAGGTTCCACACCAGATCTGCTGCAGGTTCCACATGCAGTCTGCTGCAGGTTCCACACCAGGTCTGCTGCAGGTTCCACACCAGATCTGCTGCAGGTTCCACACGCAGTCTGCTGCAGGTTCCACACCCAGTCTGCTGCAGGTTCCACACCAAGTATGCAGCAGGTTCCACACGCAGTCTGCTGCAGGTTCCACACCAAATATGGAGCAGGTTCCACACCCAGCCTGCTGCAGGTTCCACACCAAGTATGGAGCAGGTTCCACACCCAGTCTGCTGCAGGTTCAACACGCAGTCTGCTGCAGGTTCCACACCCAGTCTGCTGCAGGTTCCACACCAAGTATGGAGCAGGTTCCACACCCAGTCTGCTGCAGATTCCACACCAGGTCTGCAGCAGGTTCCACACCCAGTCTTCTGCAGGTTCCACACCAGGTCTGCAGCAGGTTCCACACCCAGTCTTCTGCAGGTTCCACACCATGTCTGCTGCAGGTTCCACACGCAGTGTGCTGCAGGTTCCACACCCAGTCTGCTGCAGGTTCCACACCAGGTCTGCTGTAGGTTCCACACCAGGTCTGCTGTAGGTTCCACACAAGGTCTGCTGCAGGTTCCAGAACAAATCTACTGCAGGTTCCACACTCAATCTGCTGCAGGTTCCACACAAGGTCTGCTACAGGTTCCACACTCAATCTGCTGCAGGTTCCACACCAGGTCTGCTGCAGGTTCCACACCCAGTCTGCTGCAGGTTCCACACCAGGTCTGCTACAGGTTCAACACGCAGTCTGCTGCAGGTTCCACACCCAGTCTGCTACAGGTTCCACACCAGATCTGCTGCAGGTTCCACATGCAGTCTGCTGCAGGTTCCACACCAGGTCTGCTGCAGGTTCCACACCAGATCTGCTGCAGGTTCAACACGCAGTCTGCTGCAGGTTCCACACCCAGTCTGCTGCAGGTTCCACACGCAGTCTGCTGCAGGTTCCACACCCAGTCTGCTGCAGGTTCCACACCAAGTATGCTGCAGGTTCAACACGCAGTCTGCTGCAGGTTCCACACCAGATCTGCTGCAGGTTCCACACGCAGTCTGCTGCAGGTTCCACACCCAGTCTGCTGCAGGTTCCACACCAAGTATGGAGCAGGTTCCACACGCAGTCTGATGCAGGTTCCACACGCAGTGTGCTGCAGGTTCCACACGCAGTCTGATGCAGGTTCCACACGCAGTCTGATGCAGGTTCCACACCCAGTCTGCTGCAGGTTCCACACCAAGTATGGAGCAGGTTCCACACGCAGTCTGATGCAGGTTCCACACGCAGTCTGCTGCAGGTTCCACACGCAGTCTGATGCAGGTTCCACACCCAGTCTGCTGCAGGTTCCACACCAGGTCTGCTGCAGGTTCCACACCAGATCTGCTGCAGGTTCCACACTAGGTCTGCTACAGGTTCCACACTCAATCTGCTACAGGTTCCACACTTAATCTGCTGCAGGTTCCACACCAGGTCTGCTGCAGGTTCCACATTAACTCCGCTACAGGTTCCACACCCAGCCTGCTGCAGGTTCCACACCAAGTATGGAGCAGGTTCCACACCCAGTCTGCTGCAGGTTCAACACGCAGTCTGCTGCAGGTTCCACACCCAGTCTGCTGCAGGTTCAACACGCAGTCTGCTGCAGGTTCCACACCCAGTCTGCTGCAGGTTCAACACGCAGTCTGCTGCAGGTTCCACACCCAGTCTGCTGCAGGTTCCACACCAAGTATGCTGCAGGTTCAACACGCAGTCTGCTGCAGGTTCCACACCAGATCTGCTGCAGGTTCCACACGCAGTCTGCTGCAGGTTCCACACCCAGTCTGCTGCAGGTTCCACACCAAGTATGGAGCAGGTTCCACACGCAGTCTGATGCAGGTTCCACACGCAGTGTGCTGCAGGTTCCACACGCAGTCTGATGCAGGTTCCACACGCAGTCTGATGCAGGTTCCACACCCAGTCTGCTGCAGGTTCCACACCAAGTATGGAGCAGGTTCCACACGCAGTCTGATGCAGGTTCCACACGCAGTCTGCTGCAGGTTCCACACGCAGTCTGATGCAGGTTCCACACCAAGTCTGCTGCAGGTTCCACACTAGGTCTGCTGCAGGTTCCACACCAGATCTGCTGCAGGTTCCACACTAGGTCTGCTACAGGTTCCACACTCAATCTGCTACAGGTTCCACACTTAATCTGCTGCAGGTTCCACACCAGGTCTGCTGCAGGTTCCACATTAACTCCGCTACAGGTTCCACACCCAGCCTGCTGCAGGTTCCACACCAAGTATGGAGCAGGTTCCACACCCAGTCTGCTGCAGGTTCAACACGCAGTCTGCTGCAGGTTCCACACCCAGTCTGCTGCAGGTTCCACACCAAGTATGCAGCAGGTTCCACACGCAGTCTGCTGCAGGTTCCACACCAAATATGGAGCAGGTTCCACACCAGGTCTGCTGCAGGTTCCACAACCAGTCTACTGCAGGTTCCACACCCAAGATGCTGCAGGTTCCACACCAGGTCTGCAGCAGGTTCCACACCCAGTCTTCTGCAGGTTCCACACCAGGTCTGCTGTAGGTTCCACACAAGGTCTGCTGCAGGTTCCAGAACAAATCTGCTACAGGTTCCACACTCAATCTGCTGCAGGTTCCACACCAGGTCTGCTGCAGGTTACACACGCAGTCTGCTGCAGGTTCCACACCCAGTCTGCTGCAGGTTCCACACCAGGTCTGCTACAGGTTCCACACTCAGGTCTGCTGCAGGTTCCACACCAGGTCTGCTGCAGGTTCCACACCAGATCTGCAGCAGATTCCACACGCAGTCTGCTGCAGGTTCCACACCAGGTCTGGTGCAGGTTCCACACCCAGTCTGCTGCAGGTTCCACACCAAGTATGGAGCAGGTTCCACACGCAGTCTGATGCAGGTTCCACACCCAGTCTGCTGCAGGTTCCACACCAGGTCTGCTGCAGGTTCCACATTAACTCCGCTACAGGTTCCACACCCAGCCTGCTGCAGGTTCCACACCAAGTATGGAGCAGGTTCCACACCCAGTCTGCTGCAGGTTCAACACGCAGTCTGCTGCAGGTTCCACACCCAGTCTGCTGCAGGTTCCACACCAGATCTGCTGCAGGTTCCACATGCAGTCTGCTGCAGGTTCCACACCAGGTCTGCTGCAGGTTCCACACCAGATCTGCTGCAGGTTCCACACGCAGTCTGCTGCAGGTTCCACACCCAGTCTGCTGCAGGTTCCACACCAAGTATGCAGCAGGTTCCACACGCAGTCTGCTGCAGGTTCCACACCAAATATGGAGCAGGTTCCACACCCAGCCTGCTGCAGGTTCCACACCAAGTATGGAGCAGGTTCCACACCCAGTCTGCTGCAGGTTCAACACGCAGTCTGCTGCAGGTTCCACACCCAGTCTGCTGCAGGTTCCACACCAAGTATGGAGCAGGTTCCACACCCAGTCTGCTGCAGATTCCACACCAGGTCTGCAGCAGGTTCCACACCCAGTCTTCTGCAGGTTCCACACCAGGTCTGCAGCAGGTTCCACACCCAGTCTTCTGCAGGTTCCACACCATGTCTGCTGCAGGTTCCACACGCAGTGTGCTGCAGGTTCCACACCCAGTCTGCTGCAGGTTCCACACCAGGTCTGCTGTAGGTTCCACACCAGGTCTGCTGTAGGTTCCACACAAGGTCTGCTGCAGGTTCCAGAACAAATCTACTGCAGGTTCCACACTCAATCTGCTGCAGGTTCCACACAAGGTCTGCTACAGGTTCCACACTCAATCTTCTGCAGGTTCCACACCAGGTCTGCTGCAGGTTCCACACCCAGTCTGCTGCAGGTTCCACACCAGGTCTGCTACAGGTTCAACACGCAGTCTGCTGCAGGTTCCACACCCAGTCTGCTACAGGTTCCACACCAGATCTGCTGCAGGTTCCACATGCAGTCTGCTGCAGGTTCCACACCAGGTCTGCTGCAGGTTCCACACCAGATCTGCTGCAGGTTCAACACGCAGTCTGCTGCAGGTTCCACACCCAGTCTGCTGCAGGTTCAACACGCAGTCTGCTGCAGGTTCCACACCCAGTCTGCTGCAGGTTCCACACCAAGTATGCTGCAGGTTCAACACGCAGTCTGCTGCAGGTTCCACACCAGATCTGCTGCAGGTTCCACACGCAGTCTGCTGCAGGTTCCACACCCAGTCTGCTGCAGGTTCCACACCAAGTATGCTGCAGGTTCAACACGCAGTCTGCTGCAGGTTCCACACCAGATCTGCTGCAGGTTCCACACCAGGTCTGCTGCAGGTTCCACACCCAGTCTGCTGCAGGTTCCACACCAAGTATGGAGCAGGTTCCACACGCAGTCTGATGCAGGTTCCACACGCAGTGTGCTGCAGGTTCCACACGCAGTCTGATGCAGGTTCAACACGCAGTCTGCTGCAGGTTCCACACCAGATCTGCTGCAGGTTCCACACGCAGTCTGCTGCAGGTTCCACACCCAGTCTGCTGCAGGTTCCACACCAAGTATGCTGCAGGTTCAACACGCAGTCTGCTGCAGGTTCCACACCAGATCTGCTGCAGGTTCCACACGCAGTCTGATGCAGGTTCCACACCAAGTATGCTGCAGGTTCAACACGCAGTCTGCTGCAGGTTCCACACCAGATCTGCTGCAGGTTCCACACGCAGTCTGCTGCAGGTTCCACACCCAGTCTGCTGCAGGTTCCACACCAAGTATGGAGCAGGTTCCACACGCAGTCTGATGCAGGTTCCACACGCAGTGTGCTGCAGGTTCCACACGCAGTCTGATGCAGGTTCCACACGCAGTCTGATGCAGGTTCCACACCCAGTCTGCTGCAGGTTCCACACCAAGTATGGAGCAGGTTCCACACGCAGTCTGATGCAGGTTCCACACGCAGTCTGCTGCAGGTTCCACACGCAGTCTGATGCAGGTTCCACACCCAGTCTGCTGCAGGTTCCACACCAGGTCTGCTGCAGGTTCCACACCAGATCTGCTGCAGGTTCCACACTAGGTCTGCTACAGGTTCCACACTCAATCTGCTACAGGTTCCACACTTAATCTGCTGCAGGTTCCACACCAGGTCTGCTGCAGGTTCCACATTAACTCCGCTACAGGTTCCACACCCAGCCTGCTGCAGGTTCCACACCAAGTATGGAGCAGGTTCCACACCCAGTCTGCTGCAGGTTCAACACGCAGTCTGCTGCAGGTTCCACACCCAGTCTGCTGCAGGTTCCACACCAAGTATGCAGCAGGTTCCACACGCAGTCTGCTGCAGGTTCCACACCAAATATGGAGCAGGTTCCACACCAGGTCTGCTGCAGGTTCCACAACCAGTCTACTGCAGGTTCCACACCCAAGATGCTGCAGGTTCCACACCAGGTCTGCAGCAGGTTCCACACCCAGTCTTCTGCAGGTTCCACACCAGGTCTGCTGCAGGTTCCACACCAGGTCTGCTGTAGGTTCCACACAAGGTCTGCTGCAGGTTCCAGAACAAATCTGCTACAGGTTCCACACTCAATCTGCTGCAGGTTCCACACCAGGTCTGCTGCAGGTTACACACGCAGTCTGCTGCAGGTTCCACACCCAGTCTGCTGCAGGTTCCACACCAGGTCTGCTACAGGTTCCACACTCAGGTCTGCTGCAGGTTCCACACCAGGTCTGCTGCAGGTTCCACACCAGATCTGCAGCAGGTTCCACACCCAGTCTGCTGCAGGTTCAACACGCAGTCTGCTGCAGGTTCCACACCCAGTCTGCTGCAGGTTCCACACCAAGTATGCAGCAGGTTCCACACCCAGTCTGCTGCAGGTTCCACACCAAGTATGCAGCAGGTTCCACACGCAGTCTGCTGCAGGTTCCACACCAAATATGGAGCAGGTTCCACACCAGGTCTGCTGCAGGTTCCACAACCAGTCTACTGCAGGTTCCACACCCAAGATGCTGCAGGTTCCACACCAGGTCTGCAGCAGGTTCCACACCCAGTCTTCTGCAGGTTCCACACCAGGTCTGCTGCAGGTTCCACACCAGGTCTGCTGTAGGTTCCACACAAGGTCTGCTGCAGGTTCCAGAACAAATCTGCTACAGGTTCCACACTCAATCTGCTGCAGGTTCCACACCAGGTCTGCTGCAGGTTACACACGCAGTCTGCTGCAGGTTCCACACCCAGTCTGCTGCAGGTTCCACACCAGGTCTACTACAGGTTCCACACTCAGGTCTGCTGCAGGTTCCACACCAGGTCTGCTGCAGGTTCCACACCAGATCTGCAGCAGATTCCACACGCAGTCTGCTGCAGGTTCCACACCAGGTCTGCTGCAGGTTCCACACCCAGTCTGCTGCAGGTTCCACACCAAGTATGGAGCAGGTTCCACACGCAGTCTGACGCAGGTTCCACACCCAGTCTGCTGCAGGTTCCACACCAGGTCTGCTGCAGGTTCCACATTAACTCCGCTACAGGTTCCACACCCAGCCTGCTGCAGGTTCCACACCAAGTATGGAGCAGGTTCCACACCCAGTCTGCTGCAGGTTCAACACGCAGTCTGCTGCAGGTTCCACACCCAGTCTGCTGCAGGTTCCACACCAGATCTGCTGCAGGTTCCACATGCAGTCTGCTGCAGGTTCCACACCAGGTCTGCTGCAGGTTCCACACCAGATCTGCTGCAGGTTCCACACGCAGTCTGCTGCAGGTTCCACACCCAGTCTGCTGCAGGTTCCACACCAAGTATGCAGCAGGTTCCACACACAGTCTGCTGCAGGTTCCACACCAAATATGGAGCAGGTTCCACACCCAGCCTGCTGCAGGTTCCACACCAAGTATGGAGCAGGTTCCACACCCAGTCTGCTGCAGGTTCAACACGCAGTCTGCTGCAGGTTCCACACCCAGTCTGCTGCAGGTTCCACACCAAGTATGGAGCAGGTTCCACACCCAGTCTGCTGCAGATTCCACACCAGGTCTGCAGCAGGTTCCACACCCAGTCTTCTGCAGGTTCCACACCAGGTCTGCAGCAGGTTCCACACCCAGTCTTCTGCAGGTTCCACACCATGTCTGCAGCAGGTTCCACACGCAGTGTGCTGCAGGTTCCACACCCAGTCTGCTGCAGGTTCCACACCAGGTCTGCTGTAGGTTCCACACCAGGTCTGCTGTAGGTTCCACACAAGGTCTGCTGCAGGTTCCAGAACAAATCTACTGCAGGTTCCACACTCAATCTGCTGCAGGTTCCACACAAGGTCTGCTACAGGTTCCACACTCAATCTGCTGCAGGTTCCACACCAGGTCTGCTGCAGGTTCCACACCCAGTCTGCTGCAGGTTCCACACCAGGTCTGCTACAGGTTCAACACGCAGTCTGCTGCAGGTTCCACACGCAGTCTGCTGCAGGTTCCACACCAGATCTGCTGCAGGTTCCACATGCAGTCTGCTGCAGGTTCCACACCAGGTCTGCTGCAGGTTCCACACCAGATCTGCTGCAGGTTCCACACGCAGTCTGCTGCAGGTTCCACACCCAGTCTGCTGCAGGTTCCACACCAAGTATGCTGCAGGTTCAACACGCAGTCTGCTGCAGGTTCCACACCAGGTCTGCTGCAGGTTCCACACCAGATCTGCTGCAGGTTCCACATGCAGTCTGCTGCAGGTTCCACACCAGGTCTGCTGCAGGTTCCACACCCAGTCTGCTGCAGGTTCCACACCAAGTATGGAGCAGGTTCCACACGCAGTCTGATGCAGGTTCCACACCCAGTCTGCTGCAGGTTCCACACCAGGTCTGCTGCAGGTTCCACATTAACTCCGCTACAGGTTCCACACCCAGCCTGCAGCAGGTTCCACACACAGTCTGCTGCAGGTTCCACACCAAATATGGAGCAGGTTCCACACCCAGCCTGCTGCAGGTTCCACACCAAGTATGGAGCAGGTTCCACACCCAGTCTGCTGCAGGTTCAACACGCAGTCTGCTGCAGGTTCCACACCCAGTCTGCTGCAGGTTCCACACCAAGTATGGAGCAGGTTCCACACCCAGTCTGCTGCAGATTCCACACCAGGTCTGCAGCAGGTTCCACACCCAGTCTTCTGCAGGTTCCACACCAGGTCTGCAGCAGGTTCCACACCCAGTCTTCTGCAGGTTCCACACCATGTCTGCAGCAGGTTCCACACGCAGTGTGCTGCAGGTTCCACACCCAGTCTGCTGCAGGTTCCACACCAGGTCTGCTGTAGGTTCCACACCAGGTCTGCTGTAGGTTCCACACAAGGTCTGCTGCAGGTTCCAGAACAAATCTACTGCAGGTTCCACACTCAATCTGCTGCAGGTTCCACACAAGGTCTGCTACAGGTTCCACACTCAATCTGCTGCAGGTTCCACACCAGGTCTGCTGCAGGTTCCACACCCAGTCTGCTGCAGGTTCCACACCAGGTCTGCTACAGGTTCAACACGCAGTCTGCTGCAGGTTCCACACGCAGTCTGCTGCAGGTTCCACACCAGATCTGCTGCAGGTTCCACATGCAGTCTGCTGCAGGTTCCACACCAGGTCTGCTGCAGGTTCCACACCAGATCTGCTGCAGGTTCCACACGCAGTCTGCTGCAGGTTCCACACCCAGTCTGCTGCAGGTTCCACACCAAGTATGCTGCAGGTTCAACACGCAGTCTGCTGCAGGTTCCACACCAGGTCTGCTGCAGGTTCCACACCAGATCTGCTGCAGGTTCCACATGCAGTCTGCTGCAGGTTCCACACCAGGTCTGCTGCAGGTTCCACACCCAGTCTGCTGCAGGTTCCACACCAAGTATGGAGCAGGTTCCACACGCAGTCTGATGCAGGTTCCACACCCAGTCTGCTGCAGGTTCCACACCAGGTCTGCTGCAGGTTCCACATTAACTCCGCTACAGGTTCCACACCCAGCCTGCTGCAGGTTCCACACCAAGTATGGAGCAGTTTCCACACCCAGTCTGCTGCAGGTTCCACACTCAATCTGCTGCAGGTTCCACACCAGGTCTGCTACAGGTTCCACACTCAATCTGCTGCAGGTTCCACACCAGGTCTGCTGCAGGTTCCACACCAGATCTGCTGCAGGTTCCACACCAGGTCTGCTGCAGGTTCCACACCAGATCTGCTGCAGGTTCCACACGCAGTCTGCTGCAGATTCCACACCCAGTCTGCTGCAGGTTCCACACCAGGTCTGCTACAGGTTCCACACTCAATCTGCTGCAGGTTCCACACCAGGTCTGCTGCAGGTTCCACACCAGATCTGCTGCAGGTTCCACACGCAGTCTGCTGCAGGTTCCACACCAGGTCTGCTGCAGGTTCCACACCAGGTCTGCTGCAGGTTCCACACCAAGTATGGAGCAGGTTCCACACCCAGTCTGCTGCAGGTTCAACACGCAGTCTGCTGCAGGTTCCACACCCAGTCTGCTGCAGGTTCAACACGCAGTCTGCTGCAGGTTCCACACCCAGTCTGCTGCAGGTTCCACACCCAGTCTGCTGCAGGTTCCACACCCAGTCTGCTGCAGGTTCAACACGCAGTCTGCTGCAGGTTCCACACCCAGTCTGCTGCAGGTTCCACACCCAGTCTGCTGCAGGTTCCACACCAAGTATGCTGCAGGTTCAACACGCAGTCTGCTGCAGATTCCACACCAGATCTGCTGCAGGTTCCACACGCAGTCTGCTGCAGGTTCCACACCCAGTCTGCTGCAGGTTCCACACCAAGTATGGAGCAGGTTCCACACGCAGTCTGATGCAGGTTCCACACGCAGTGTGCTGCAGGTTCCACACGCAGTCTGATGCAGGTTCCACACGCAGTCTGCTACAGGTTCCACACCCAGTCTGCTGCAGGTTCCACACCAAGTATGGAGCAGGTTCCACACGCAGTCTGATGCAGGTTCCACACGCAGTCTGCTGCAGGTTCCACACGCAGTCTGCTGCAGGTTCCACACCCAGTCTGCTGCAGGTTCCACACCAGGTCTGCTACAGGTTCCACACTCAATCTGCTGCAGGTTCCACACCAGGTCTGCTGCAGGTTCCACACCAGATCTGCTGCAGGTTCCACACGCAGTCTGCTGCAGGTTCCACACCAAGTATGGAGCAGGTTCCACACGCAGTCTGCTGCAGGTTCAACACACAGTCTGCTGCAGGTTCCACACCCAGTCTGCTGCAGGTTCAACACGCAGTCTGCTGCAGGTTCCACACCCAGTCTGCTGCAGGTTCCACACCAAGTATGCTGCAGGTTCCACACCAAGTCTGTTCTGCTGTGATATTGGACTTTTTACTGTGTGATTCTATGGCAGGAGTGTCCAAAGTCGGTCCTCGAGGGTTGATGCCCTGCAGGTTTTCCATGTATCCTTGTCCCAACACACCTGGCTCACATTACATCGGATCCAACAGCCGATGAGGTTCTGCACAGTGACTGCTTAATTTGTATCAGGTGTGTTGGAACAAGGATAAATAAAAAACCTGCAGGACATCGGCCCTCAAGGACCAACTTTGGACACCCCTGACCTATGGGGATTGACTCCTTTTGGAGCCCCTGATGGACGAGGGGTAACTACAGCTTTTGGCACTTGAGCATAGGCTTACTTTTACCTGCTGGACATTTCTGCTTGGGCTTGAGTTCGCTAATGCGCCTCCTGGTGGAATTGTGTGCCAATAAGCGCAGGAGCAGGAATGTGAAAAATTTCATGTACTTCAACTCCTTTTATATACCCTAGACTTATCAAGCAGTGGTAAGATGGTAGCAGTGGCAGTTTGATTAAATATCAATAAAAACAAACCGAACTGCAAACAACTCCCCTATCCAAACCCCAAATGATGTGTAATTTGCAGCTTCATTCCTTTTGACCAGGATGGCCACTTTTGGAGTAATAAGATGCAACTTTAGCTTCTGCAGCGTCATTTTTGTGTAAGTCTCTGTTCCTCAGACTGTACTGAGTGGATGCTAACCGTGTCAGTGATGCAACTCCACCTCACCAGCTGAAATACTGCTCAGTAAACACAACGCAGGCCTGAATGAGTCATGCGACTGTAACATCCAGTCCTGCAGGAGCTGCTGCTCATATGATTGATCATCTAAGCATCACACTGATAACAGTGAAGATAATTCAGTTGACTAAATGAGATCATATCTGTCCATTCATATAATATGATAGACTTTCACACCTCTTACCACACGCTGAACCACTGACCCATATGATGTTTTTCAGGTTTTACAATACAACTGTTCATATTGGACTGTATACGTGATAGGAGAGTTGCTATCCAATGAGTATAGGCTGTTAAATCTAGGCCACTGTCTAATTAAAGAAATAGTCCTTGCTATGTACTGTAAGTTTTGTTTGCTTCTAAAATAAACTTCATTATAAATTTCACTTGCAGTTTATTTACATTTATTACCCAGTTCTCTCCTTGCAGTCTGTAAGTGGAGACACATTTTTCATAGTGCACTCTAAACAATCCGGAATCCTGTTTTCCTACAGCAGGAAATGTTACATCATCCAAATGAAGGCGTATATTTGCCTTCTACGGCAGATATCTTGTCAAAGCAGGAAACGCTCAGGTGTTACTAATGACATCAGCAGTGGTCCGTCTCCGCTCTCAGTAAACCACAGCAGTGTGACAGCGTGAGCTGTTGCAGGATCCCGGAAACAGAGGGGAACTAAATCCAGTTCAGCCATAATTCATTTCACTATTTACACATTTGCTTTTCTTGGTCTGTAGATGAGCCAGACCTGCACCTATCGATCACACTTCAGTGTTCATCTGGAAAACTAGTTTTTATGTGAGCTCTTACTGTTCATGTGTTCCTGAATGAAGTGCTGTTTGTAGACTATAGAACACAAACTTTAAGGGTACAGTGTGGAACTAATTTGGCTTTTTATGAGCAAAATTCAAGTATCATTTTCATAAAAACATATTTTACCAAAGTCTAATCACAATCACATCCAAATAAAAGCATCTCATAGCTTAGAATAGAGTTATTTATAAATACATAGGTGGCGGCGCCATAGACATAATATACATAGACGCTCCATTGATCGCTGGAGAGAGAACCAGCGTCATCGCCATATTGGATGTGTGTCCGCTTTTGAGTCAACGTAGTTTCCCTACATAACTGTTTTCTGTGGAGCAATGTGTATATATTACACACAAACAAAACACTTTTCTACATAACTGGATTATAAATAATGTTAACACAGTGAATAATCTAGTAAATGGAAATAATACATTTTACTCCTATTAGGTGTTTATGGAAAAACATATTAATGTTTCACAAAGAGAGTTTTATATGGTAGCATGATTACCTCCGCCAAGGAGGTTATGGTTTTACTGGTTTTATCTGTTTGTGTTCAAGATAACTTAAAAAGTTATGGACGGATTTTCATGAAATTATCCAGACTTGTTGGAAATGTTAAAAGGAAGAACTGATTTAATTTTGGTGGTGATCCGGATCACTGTTTGGATCCAGGAACTTTTAAAAGGCCTTGGCGGAGGTTTGCGCTCTCTGAGTGTTTTTCTAGGTAACTTTTAAATTGTACAACTTTGATACAATACTTTATTTTCAGACTTTGTACAACTGTGTCTCTATATCGATAAATTAATAAATGTAAATAAAAGAAAGAGTCAACCAGCAACTATTCCCGTATTTTGTTCAGCATACGGTTGCAATAACCGGCCAAATACTGAAAGCAGATCGTGTGGAATTACATTTCACAAGGTTGAATAATAATTTATTTGATCAGATAAAATAGATAAATCCAAATGCATCAATAAACAATCATGTATCAAATTCATTTATACATCTATTTATATTGTAGCTACTTTATGTCTTCGTTAAATAGTATTATAAAAAATATTTTAGCATGTAGTTTTAATGTTTGACAGTGATCTGTATCATATCAATATCTCTGCTCTTTGTAACAAACCAAACTTTAGAAAAACCAGGAGAAAATTGGTGAAGTTATTGTTACCTACACCTTACAAATAAATGCATTGGACGTGCATGGAGACCCATCCAAGATGGCGGTACGTAGAGACGTCAGTTCGTATAGGCTACATATATGATGTCCATTGGTGGCGCACCCAACAGAAAGCTGCCATGTTGTTTCTTTGAATAGTGTAGCTGAAAAGGGACAAACTTGTTAGTCCTCATGTTTTTGGGGGAGGATGAGAAACAAAGATGACCCTGGATTATTCAACTTGCTGTTTTCCATGGAAATGGAGAAGCATCTGTACCGTTTGCCCCAAGAAAAATAAAAGCTAATGGGGAAAAAAGGAGGGTGTAGATGGTGTGCAGCGTTTGTGTCGCATCATTTACTGTTACTTGCTGTATAAAACGCAGAGATGCTAATTTGTTAGTTAGATACAGTGGAAAAGCTCTGTTGCAGCAGTTTTCAGTTGCTGTTACTCTTCACAGAAGTCATACCAGCAGGCCACCATGCGCTGCTTTCAGATGGATTTGTTTCAGCTAATTTGTCGAGGATGGTGAGGGTTGATGCCCCCCCTCTAGTCACACCATTTCTCGCCATGACATTGGCTGTTAGCAGTAGCTTGGTACCAAAAACATAGAGGACATTTAAAAATCAATCAGAATTATGTATCGTTCTGTACCGCATCACCTGACAGGACAGTCCAACTTGTGCAAGATGGTGACATTTTCACATTTGTGACTCTCTGCAGCTTTGGTAGTGATAATAACGATCTTAAACGGCAAGGCGTCAGAGAGGACTCCTCGCTTTAAATTAGTGTACTGCTTGATGGAAGGAATTCTCACACACTGACAACACTACATAACCTGTGTTTTTTACCCACAGTGGTTAGCACAACGTACGCACAGCCGAGGCTGGCTTTGGGCAGGGGCAAGAGGGCCAACGCCCCCTCAGATGAAGACTTCGCCCCCCTTCGCCAAAAAATGCATAAGGTACCTGAACTCTCTCTCCGCTCTGCATCGAGCTGCGTGCCGGTTGTACAGCATTACATTGCAGGACCCCTCATTTCCAGTGAACGAGCAGTCAGCGTTCAGTGTGCTAATAAGCTGATAAGTAGCCTGATTGTTGGGTGTCAGGTTGCTCCCCCTCTTGAGCTGCTGCAGCGGTAAAACTTCAAGCAAGTGAGGAGTGAAGCTCTGTAAATACCTCGTAGAGATTTATATTACGAGACATGCTGCCGAATAATCAACATACTACATCAATTAAAATACATCATTTCTAATTAATGACAAATAAAGTAGTATATAACGTCTATGTTCTGTTAACAGGGATTGTTGTGTTGTGCATGAGCCTGTCCGAGCGCTGGATGTGTCTGCCAGACTCTTATTGTAGAGTCGGGAATGAAAAAAAAAAAAAATAAATCAACAAAATCACGAAAAACGTTTAATGTTCTACTGTGTTTTTTTTTGTCCTTGACTTTTATATAAATTTGCGGTTATTACCGCCACGAAGGAGGTTATGTTTTACCCGACGTTCATCTGTTTATGTTTGTTTTTTTGTGTTCAAGATGACTCAAAAAGTTGTGGATGGACTTTCATGAAATTGTTGGAAATGTGAAAAGGAAGAAGTGATTTATTTTTGGTGGTAATCACCAGCGATCACCGTTTGGGTCCCGGAGGTCAGGGAGGAACCGGTGCTGTTTGTTGCGCCCGGAGCGCTGCCTCTGATGGATCCGCAGGTATAAATAAATAAAACATAACCTCCTTGGTGGAGGTAATAAATGACAAGTTTCATAGTGAATGACAAGTGTGACTGTGCAAGAGGTACCCACAAGATTATTGAAGATAACATCTGTTATGTTTATCTGCGGACTTTTGATGTGCTTCCGAAGCGTGTTTTGATGCGTGTCATTAGAGCGCGATGTAACGCGTTGCCAGTAGTTGGGCTTGTTTATTACTTCCACCAAGGAGTAGAGCTGGGCCATTAATCAGATTTTAATCTCAGTACGATCTGGGTTTCCATCGATGATAAAACTAAAAGGGTGTGATTATTTCTCTCTGCAGTTTCCTCTCCTGCTGTCTTAAGCTGCTAATCGAGCGTCTCTGGCGTTGCAGCGCTGTGCTGTAAACTCCTCCCACAGCCGCTTTGCTTTCATTCAGACACTGTTGCCAACTTGGAGACTTTCTCGCTAAATCTGGAGACTTTTTTTGTTAAAAGCGACAAATCTAGCAGCTTTTACTGGAGTTATTAGAGACTTTTCTGGTGTTTTGGCGACTGACTTGAAGGCACATATTGTTCTGCAGTTACATACTTCACAAAAAGCCAGAACCCAGAGCAAGAACAACAAAAAAAAGATTTTTCGTCATGTCCATTAATCTTCCACGAGAAGCAGGTCTGCAGCGGTCACTGCGGTGACAATGTCGGCTTTTATGTGCAACGAACCCGGTTGTTTCTCCGTTATGTTTTACTCGGCCTTGTCAGTTTGTGTTCAAGATGACTCAGAAAGTTATGGACGGATTTTCATGAAATTTTCAAGAGTCGTTGGAAATGTAAAAAAGGAAGAACTGATTAAATTCTGGTGGTGATCTGGATCACCGTTTGGATTTTTTTAAAGGATTCTTTAACGTTGTGCTTGGCGGAGGTTTCTGCTCTCCAAGTTGTTTGAGGGATTTCCACCGTATTATGGTCTAGAGTTTGATGCTCGGTCCTGTCTTTGTTCGTGATAGGCCGAATTATTTCAGCTTAGTTTAATATTTTAGTTTGTTATTTCACTGTCTGATGAGACTTTTGTTTGTTAAAACTTTGATGATTGATATTTGTTTAATTCTTTTCCTTATTTTAAAGTATCTCTAATTTTTTATATTCCGTTTGCAACCGTGTTGTGGTCAGGGGGTTTGGTACCTCAGTGACCGTAAGAGCTATACCAGCAGGAGCTTTAGGTTCTGGTGGGACACCCAGGCTGGAAACGTCTTCGGTTAGAGGCCTGACAAGGTGCAACCCACTTCTTCACACTTTTAAACAATAACAACAAAATCAGCTGAAGCATGGCGTGCATGCATGATGCCCCGTTCACCTTTCTGCTGCTCCCTCATGTATGCATTCCTAGAGCCGGCCTTGCTCACAGCTAGGAGGTCGGTGGTTTGAGCTGCGGCTGAGGGGAGGTTCGAACAGTTACCGGGTTCCCTTGTTTGATCACTTATCATGTTAAAAAAAATGTCTGCTATTTATGCCACAGTTCTTGCTGCTACCTAGAGGTCTGGAGAGTGAACCAGAATGTTTCCAAGAGCCCGGGTTGTGATAACATTAGTTCAAATCCCATGTGTTCCTCTTGTCATGTTGCCACAGCTGGATTAGCAGAACATGAATATTTACTCCGTACAGGTAAGATGAACTATGGCCAAACATTTCATTAAGCCCCTCCGTAGTAATGCCTCCACATTAAGAGCGTGGGAACTGATCACATCTAGATTTGGCTAGATTTTCTGCTTTTGGTAAAATGTTTATGCTAATAGTTTGTTTCTTTCAGGAATGGTCAGGCTACACTACTGAATAAGAGAAAATCCATACAGCTTCCACATGGCTGATTAACATGAAAACGTGGAAATTTTGGAGATATGACTGGAATGTTTTCATAGTAAACTATGATGGACTGTTTCCCGCTATCATGGCCTTGATTCTTCATAGCAGTTCTGTCAATGTTGCCATCATCAGACAGTTAGCGCAGACATCATGGTGGAGGAATCTAAAACATTACTTCAAGTTTAAGTTAGGTAAACTGGCATGTTATTGTCGGCTTCTTGCTTAGCAGTCGTTATCTTCATGAATTAAACTGGACAATTAAGACATTTTCATCCAAATAAGAGGCTCATAAGACACTTTTTAGTCTCCTTTTGTTAAATCTTTGTTATTCCTTGTTATGAAACAAACATAAGTCTACTTTCCGCCAGATTGATCCTCGTTTATTCTGTGCAGAAGCAATGAGGCAGCTGTGACTACTGGCGATTAGCTTCTCTTACTGGCATTGATGGGAAAACAACATCTGTGTGTAGCAAACTACTTTCAGTGTAAAAACCGAACAATGTGGTCCAAAAATTGAAGTGAAACAAACTCCTGGTGGTGGAGTGAAGTAAAAAACTGATTAGCATCCATGCTAGCAACATTAGCAAGGATGGTTCTGTTTTCCTCTGGCAAGCAAATCTCTACTTTCATGATGGAAAAGTCAGTCTGTCATAACTGAGGATAGTTATCACATCCACATGCTGCATCTAACACTCACACTCTTTGGACATTCCCACGGTGAAGCACTTCTGCAGGCGGCAGTACTGACAGCGGTTCCTCGTCACCTTGTTGATGATGCAGTTCTTGTCCCGGTGACACGTGTACACCATGTTCTTCTGGATGCTTCGGCGGAAAAAGCCCTGTGCAGACAGAGAATGGGAAGGGATAAGCAGGGTGAGGTTAACCTCATTTAGCCTCTAATCTTCTGTCCACGTTCCAGATGGGTTTCATAATGTCACAACAGTGTGTCTAACATACGCTGGCTGTTTTGTGTTCTTGCTGCCATTATGGGGGGGCATTGTGTCCTGCTGGGAGCTCGGCAGAGCTTCAAATGCTGGATATAAGCTCAGAACAGAGAGTGAGAACCTTGGGGTATCAAAGAGGAAGGCTGCTGGTGCAGGATGGGAGATTAACCGGGACTTTGGTTCAGCTGTGCCGGGAAGAGCACCGTCTGAAGTTGACAAGGTGACATTGAGTTTTGTGGAAGACCAAAGCATCAATGCTTTAATTCAGTGAAGTAATTGGAGTCATTTGTTGTGTTTGAGTTAAAAACATGAGTAGCTGAGTTAAAAAGCTGTTATGATGAGAGACCAGAGCCACCCAGTTTGATGCATCAGTCTCAGCACCGTACATCAACCTCGGGGTTTGTCTTCACAAAGAATTTTAATCATTCAGGGCTTCTGTTAAACGGAAATAATGTTTATGAGATCTGAATTTCACTTTAAGACCTTCTGATTTTAATAAAGAATTATTGTAACTTTACCTTTTGTTCTGCGAATTACGAATTCATTCATTTATTAAGCTGGAGTTTTGTTCACTGGAAACAGTTGAAAAAGACAGAATTAGTGGTTTCAATGGTGTCGACTGTTTACAGTGTTATTCCAGAAACATTCCTGGTTTGTTTAGAGCTGAAAATCAAATCTAGTTCACCTCGCTCTACATCACCCTACCTCACCTAACCTCGCTCTACCTCTTTTACCTTAGTCTACTTCACTCTACTCCTCTTTACCTCACCTAACCTCGCCCTACCTTTCTCTACCTCACTTAACTTCACTCTACATCACTATGTAGCTCGACCTCGCTTCACGTTGCTCTGCCTTGCTTTACTCCACTCTACCTCACCCGACCTCCCTTTATCTCCGTCTACCTCGCTCTACTTTGCTTTACCTCTCTCAACCTCCCTTTATCTCCGTCTACCTCACTCTCAAACACACTCAATGAGACGCATTGTGGAAAAATGAAATGTCCGCCTGTTACATTCAGGTTGGCGGGAAAGCTGGAGCTTATCCCAGCGATATGAGGGGAGAGGCAGGAACACGTGGACAAGTTGCTAGTCTGTCTTGGGACACCATGCACTGAAAGCCTTTTTATATTCTGACTGTGTCAGACAAATGATGAGATGAAGAATGATTTTGTGACCCTGACTGGCTCCCAGTTCTTAGACTGGCTCCAAGACCAGTCTAAGAACCATCAAATGACTTTTGGACTCCAGCTGGACTCCAGCCGTCCGTCTGATTATCAGAAAATGACCTCATTTAGATTTTAGTCAAGCTAACATGTTTACATAGATCTTTTTTTTTTCTTTACATGCATCCTAAGTCTGTTTTTAGGTGGATGTGGATGCGGAGGAAACGTGGCTCGTGTGTTTGTCTGAAATTTAATGTGTTCAGAGATAGTCTGTGGTTTTCATGTGATGGGAGGAAAATGAATGAAATAAAAGTACTTTGGTTATCCCAGAGGGAAATGTCTAACTGCTGAATATGGAGTGAGAACACAGCAGGGTAAAGTTAGACGTTATCACGGAGGTAAGTCTATAAAACAACCTTTATTTTATGAAAAAAAAAAACATTTGGAAACACTAAATAACTAGGAGTTCTAGCTGGTCTCTGGTCCTGCAATGGACTGCCTAGCGGCCGGTCTACCTGCCTCTCACCTGCTAATAGACTAATAGACCTGCTGGCAAGATCCCAGCTTCCCTGCGACCCTGAACTGAACTAAGTGATGTAGGAAATGAACGAACAAATGAAGATATATCAATTATAATACGTGAATTTTTGGCATCAGTGAAGCTGCAGTCTAAGTTCAACCCGTTGAGCTAAATGGCAGCAAGTTTTTATCATCACAGGAAAATCTGACAGTCTGGGACTCAGTTCTGTCCCAGTTCTTCATGTTTGACTCTGAAGCCGCCTGATGTTATTTACTGCACAGAACAAACCTTTAGACACTTTTATCTCTGAATTTTATACTTTGGGCTGAAATGAAGATGCATTTAATTCATTTGGAATGAAAGCAACTGGCAGCGTTTGCAGTCTGTAATAAACTTTCGCTTCATCCCGACGGAGAGCTGAGTGAAACATCCCGCGACTCCGTCAGGTTCAGACTCCATAAAGCCTTTCTCACAAATCTGTTTGCAAAATTAGGCAAAAGAAAAAAATATTTCCTGCCATTGAAAACTTTTCATGATGATTTTTGTCAGAGAATCAAAGAACTGGAAGAATCCAACTCTTCAGGCTGCTGGTGGGGACATGCTAGACCCAGCATGGCGGGTTTAACCTGAGGTTTAACCAGGTTTAACCTGGTTTAACCAGGTTTAACCTCAGGTTTAACCAGGTTTAACCTGAGGTTTAACCAGGTTTAACCAGGTTTAACCAGGTTTAACCTGAGGTTTAACCAGGTTTAACCAGGTTTAACCAGGTTTAACCTCAGGTTTAACCAGGTTTAACCTGAGGTTTAACCAGGTTTAACCAGGTTTAACCAGGTTTAACCTCAGGTTTAACCAGGTTTAACCAGGTTTAACCTCAGGTTTAACCAGGTTTAACCAGGTTTAACCTCAGGTTTAACCTGAGGTTTAACCAGGTTTAACCTGAGGTTTAACGAGGTTTAACCAGGTTTAACCAGGTTTAACCTGAGGTTTAACCAGGTTTAACCAGGTTTAACCTCAGGTTTAACCAGGTTTAACCTCAGGTTTAACCAGGTTTAACCAGGTTTAACCTGAGGTTTAACCAGGTTTAACCTGAGGTTTAACCAGGTTTAACCAGGTTTAACCTCAGGTTTAACCAGGTTTAACCTGAGGTTTAACCTCAGGTTTAACCTGAGGTTTAACCAGGTTTAACCTGAGGTTTAACCAGGTTTAACCTCAGGTTTAACCAGGGGTTTAACCAGGTTTAACCTCAGGTTTAACCAGGTTTAACCTGAGGTTTAACCAGGTTTAACCTGAGGTTTAACCAGGGGTTTAACCAGGTTTAACCTCAGGTTTAACCAGGTTTAACCTGAGGTTTAACCAGGTTTAACCTCAGGTTTAACCAGGTTTAACCAGGTTTAACCTGAGGTTTAACCAGGTTTAACCAGGTTTAACCAGGTTTAACCTCAGGTTTAACCTGAGGTTTAACCAGGTTTAACCAGGTTTAACCTGAGGTTTAACCAGGTTTAACCTCAGGTTTAACCTGAGGTTTAACCAGGTTTAACCTGAGGTTTAACCAGGTTTAACCTCAGGTTTAACCTGAGGTTTAACCAGGTTTAACCAGGTTTAACCTCAGGTTTAACCTGAGGTTTAACCAGGTTTAACCAGAGGTTTAACCAGGTTTAACCAGAGGTTTAACCAGGTTTAACCTGAGGTTTAACCAGTTCCATCCCGTTCTGAGCACAGTGTAGTGTTGTCTCACGGCTGATCCCAGCAGTCTGGGGGAATGGGGGGGTCCAACCTAGTCCGGAAGGTGGACTTGATGAAATGAAGATGGTGAGTCTCCAGTTGATATTAATCATCCATCAGTCTGAGGTCTTCTGATACCATCGTATATCATTCAGGCTCTTTTGCTCATGTTTGCAGCATCTGTGCCTGTTGGGGGGGTGGTGCTTAAAACTCCATTTGCCATGGCTGCCGGTGACGGATGGGACCTTGCCTTTTCATTAGTGAGGCAGGATGCATGATGGGTAACAGATTAGATCACAGGCCTGAAACGGCTGACTGTAGCCCATCTCGACTCGGCCTGAAGCATCCGTCATCTGCGGCGCCGCCCCCTCAGCACCACAGACAATAACCAAACGCAAGCCACTTTCATCTGGACCTTGATGGCACGCGAGCGGCCCGAGGTCACCTCCCCTCCGTTTGGTATTACTCATTGTCTTAATAGAGGCCTTTATCGTAGCTGAGTGAGTTGGCGGAGGTCTGATGGATGACGATGAAAGCAGCCTGCATCCCCATCAGCTGCTATATGAGCGTGTTCAGGTCGGACGCAGCATCCAAGGCTGCTCAGGTACTCATGTCATTCAGAGCTGAGAGCATGCAGGTCACTTAGCCTTGGAAATCTGAGTGCACGCCATACCACACCGTGTGCTGGTGGAGGGAGCTGATGCACGTTGTGCACTTAGTGGAAAATATTTGCATTTGGTGAGTTTCAGCTCCCTGAGAAAGATGTTTTGTTGGCGGGCTGCGGTTCCGTCGTCCATGTTTGTCTGCTGGTGGGAGAAGGAAACCAACCACCGCCAGGGTAGAAGGACGAAAACAACTCAACTATTCGGCGTTTCCGCAGCAACATGGCGGCTTTGTTATGTGATAAGAACTGTATTTATTTCCATTCCACTTCAGATTTGTCTTGTTGATTCCAACCAGAAGCAGGCTGGAACTTTCTCGACGCAGGGGCCAGACAGGAGCAAAACCCAGGAAATGAAGCAGAATTTAGAAAATAACAAACTCATCATGACAAATGAAGGGAAAAGAGAAGCCAAACAGGCAGTGATATTCTTCAGACGCCAGAGTTTCCTGAGGATGACCTCCGTGTGCTTTAATCAGACTTATCAGCGTTTTATTCAGCGTTACTGGCAGTTGGCTTTTTCTGCTTTGGCATCCTCTTCAGGAACAGTGACTAATTACTAATATGACTGTAGATATTTGACCAGATGAAGTGGAAGTGCTGCATTTTTTATCTAAAACATTGTTGTGTTGATGCAGAACATCATCCATTCCATGCTGCATTCACCTGCATTTGCACATGGAAAGTTTACCTAAGGAGCCAGTCCCATTCAGGTTGTGCCTTCAACACTAATTACTTCATGAGAAATAATGAACAAATGTAGATTATTGAATATATTTTCAAATAAAATATCCATACAAAAAGATCAGTTTGCAAAATTCCACCTTGTGCCCCCAGCAGGGGGCAACAATAACTGCCATGAAGGAGGAGGTGCAGGAGATGGAGAGGAATAAACACCACCCTGACAGAAACCACACTAAAGAGAAACTTGTGAATAAATGAGAATTCTCCACCTCTGATGTGTTGCATCACTTCTAGACGTTTGGCAGCAGCGTTTGGTTCCAACATGATGGTTGGAGGTCGGGGACAACAGCGCTGGTCGCAGCTGAACGGGACACGTTACCATTTAGTAGCATGTTATGTAGCGTCTCCACTATCTGCACACATCTGCAGCTGTACAACAGGTTTCCTCCTGGGCATGGAGGCACCTCCACCTGCCTCCATCTGCCCGATGGCCGCTACACCACGTCTGGCTGTGGAGAACATCGTTCTGTTCCTCTGCTCTGGGTTGGGAAAAGGAGCGGACCCGACCTGTCAGTCCCTTCCCTTTGGAAGGTGCCGGACTGGAGTCCAGAGTCTCCATGTTCCATGTCCACCAGCAGGGACAGATAAGCCACGTTGGGGAGCATTTTATCTCCAACCATCACTTCATGTTCTGTATCTGCAGGTGGAGGAAACACCTGAGCAGCCTGATGATGGGCTGTTGTCATGGCGACCGCCTCCTTTTACCTGCAGGTCTTCATGTAGAGCTTTATTAGTACGGTTTGTGTGATGTGGCTTTTCTAACATGTAGAACTGCTTGGTTTCAGAACATTTTCCTGCTGGACGTTTTACGTGCCCGAGGAACTTTTTCTCTTCTTCTGCAGATGCTGTTAATGTCCAACATTCTGGGGGAAAGTTTACATTTCATTTGGAACAAATGGCTCAGATTCCTTTTTATTTCCTGCCTTTGGTGTCGCCGTTTCCCGTTTCTCCAGATGTTGTCGTACGGCGGGGTCAGAGTTGGCGTGGAGGTCGGGACGTTTTACCGCCATGTCGTGTTTTGATAAATCCCAGAAGTGGACTAGAATTGGCGTACGCCGGGTTTGGTGCAACAGCTTTATAAATGAGGTCCCGGGTTCTGATGGAGGGTTTCCTTCCAGTTCTGGTTCTGATGGAGGGTTTCCTTCCAGTTCTGGTTCTGATGGAGGGTTTCCTTCCAGTTCTGGTCCTGATGGAGGGTTTCCTTCCAGTTCTGGTTCTGATGGAGGGTTTCCTTCCAGTTCTGGTTCTGATGGAGGGTTTCCTTCCAGTTCTGGTCCTGATGGAGGGTTTCCTTCCAGTTCTGGTTCTGATGGAGGGTTTCCTTCCAGTTCTGGTTCTGATGGAGGGTTTCCTTCCAGTTCTGGTTCTGGTTCTGATGGAGGGTTTCCTTCCAGTTCTGGTTCTGGTTCTGATGGAGGGTTTCCTTCCAGTTCTGGTTCTGATGGAGGGTTTCCTTCCAGTTCTGGTTCTGGTTCTGATGGAGGGTTTCCTTCCAGTTCTGGTTCTGTTTCTGATGGGGGTTTTCCTTCCAGTTCTGGTTCTGATGGAGGGTTTCCTTCCAGTTCTGGTTCTGATGGAGGGTTTCCTTCCAGTTCTGGTTCTGATGGAGGGTTTCCTTCCAGTTCTGGTTCTGGTTCTGATGGAGGGTTTCCTTCCAGTTCTGGTTCTGATGGAGGGTTTCCTTCCAGTTCTGGTTCTGGTTCTGATGGGGGTTTTCCTCTCCACTGCGGCTCAGGATGGAGGACCGGGTTAAACAGAAGACTTTATGCAATGCGGTCGATTATTTTATGAACTGGTCTATGTGAAGATTTAATACTCTGAACTATTGATCACATGATCGATTTGATGTAATTGGATCATAACTGGAACATTATGATCGGGACTGAATTGGACTGTCTGAAAAATTACCAGCTGTTGCTTTACAAACAAAGCTGAACTGGATTAACATCTAAAGCCTGAATTTATTTACAATAATAATAAAAAAAAAACAATAACAACAATAAAAACAAAATAAACAGTAAAAAATCTCTGGAAAAAAAGTTTGGAATGAAATAAACTGACAAAAAAAGAATAAATGTGGATGAATCTAAATGAGTTATATATAAAAAATACATTAAAAAGAGAATATTAAAACAAATAAAGAAGACAAATGTAAAAAAAAGAAGTACTTTGTTGTAAATCAGGCATCAAGTTGTTTTTACTTTGTCTGCACATGAAGCCTTTCAAACATGAAAATCATCTGAGCTGTGATGATGTGCATGTTTACACATTCAAAACAATGGATATTTGTTCCGATTCAAAGCTGAATGGTTAGAAAAGTATTTTTTCTCTGTATCCAGGTCTCACTCTCATAGTCCGGATTTCCTAAAGAACAGCAGATAGAGCTGATTAAAGATCCAGAGATGGACCTTCATCACAGATGAGCGAGTGCTGAAAGCATCGCTGCCACGTCTGTGTGAACACTGCGCCTCCGTCTGCGGCCAACAGATGCTGCCACTCAAAGCACTTCATCTCCACAAGCCTTCAGGGAAACACCGTTGCTGTCTGGGAGGACTCACAACCATCACTTCTGCTCCCTGGCCTTGATTTTTCCCATCTACATTATTTCCCTCATTCATCAGTCCTTCCTCTGTCATCCTGCTCTCTTTTCATTCCCGTCCGCCGCCACAGGACACACGAGTTGACCTGAGACCGCCGACCGCGCTGACATTTGCCAGCGCCGGGTTTTCTCATTTGATGCTTATAAATGTGCAACCAAAGGACAGCCTTGAGGTGAGTGTCGTACGAAGGTGTTTACCCAGGTTGAGTGCAGGGGGAGGGAAGCAGGAGGCAGCTGTTGGGATAAATAAATGACAGGATCAGAGGTTTGAGCTGTGGGGGCTCGCGGAGAATCAATTTCCCCTCATACAAACAGAAGAGCAGCTAAACTCAGTTTGCCCTCTTCCTCCGTCTGAGTAAAAAGTTCAGGACGCCGTTCGAAACATCACCTTAAAAATTCTGACATAAATAAAGCTCCAAATGTATCATTCTAATGATGAATAAGGCTGCATCCACATCAGGATGACTCTGTCTGAGTGGGGCTCAGCTGAGGGGGGTGTATCCATGTGGACTGAGACTGTGTTCACGCTGCACTTTGGTCAAACCATTAGAATAATAAAAGATCTCCATTCCCACCAGAGTCTGCTTGAAACGGACAGAGACCTGCGTTTGTAGACGGACCGAGTCCGTTTCTTTGGATCGAATCAGAATTCATTTGGCATGTTCACATTTCCCCAAATGAAGCAACTTTCTGAGCAGACGGACTCAGATTCGGATCAGAAAGGCGGATGTGGACGTGTCCTAAGACTAGGGTTGACATCTGTCTTTTAATTAACAAGCAAATGTTGCTTCCTGGGTGGAACCATACGGGATGCACTTTGTTCCGTATTTTCATAACTTTCCAGCAGCATGTCGGTCACACACATCAACACTCATTCTAAAAATAATTAACAAAATAAAAAACAGAAAATACAACAGCCAGCAAAAATGTATTTTCAGGCAGAATCTGCGCCGGTCGCCCCTTCTCCCCTCTGCGCCTGCATGTTGCCTAGAGACAGATATGACTCATGCAAGCTCCTAAGAAGACAAGGTGGCAATTCCTGTTCCAGAGAGTAAAAGTCCAGTCCGGTAGCGGTTCCCACCAGTCACCAAACCAGCTGAATTTACTGAGCAGAGTTTATTTGCCAGGTAAACCAGCCTGTTAGTGAAAACACCTGTTCTAAATGTACAGGTAGATCCAGAAACATGGCAGGACTTTTACTGTCTGGACCAGGAATTACTACCTCTGAATTTTACTCTATGTCATTAAAATCAAAAGCACTGCTAAACAGATGAGAAGAGGCGTAACGTCAGTGAAGATGTTAACAAGGCGAATTGTACAACGTGTCAGCGACTGTTCAGTCGCGCACGGTGGACTGCCTGACATCTAACAGCATCAGGACAGCATGATCATCTATTTATATGCAGTATTAGCCAATATAAATAACATTTATGGTCATTCACTCATTCATTCATTCATTATCCTAACTGCTTGGTCCGATGTAGGGTGGTGGGGAAGCTGGAGTCTAGGCCAGCAAAGATGGGCAAAGACTACACCCCGGACAGCTCGCCAGTCCATCGCAGGATATATAGTTATTAAAAATGTATTTTTAATGGATGAAAAGTTAACAAATACATGTGGAAATAAATAGCTATAGAGAAATGTTTATTAAATAAATGCATTTAAATGTTTAGAACTTCATGTGGTTTTTTTTTAATATGGCAATGTTTTTATGGCAGGATTAAAGAACAAGGTGCCGCCCCGGCATGACAGGGACTCTACGCCACCATGACCTACGTCCCACCATGGTTCAACCTGGTCCCTCCATGTTCCCTCCATGTTCCCTCCATGTTCCCACCAATGCTCCCCCCATGTTCACAACCTGGTCCCTCCATGTTCCCTCCATGTTCCATCCATGTTCCCACCATGTTCCCACCAATGCTCCCCCCATGGTCCCACCATGTTCTCACCATGTTCTCACCATGTTCCCTCCATGTTCCCACCATGGTCCCAACCTGGTCCATCCATGTTCCCTGCATGTTCCCTCCATGTTCCCTCCATGTTCCCACCATGTTCCCACCAATGCTCCCCCCATGGTCCCACCATGTTCTCACCATGTTCTCACCATGTTCCCTCCATGTTCCCACCATGGTCCCAACCTGGTCCATCCATGTTCCCTGCATGTTCCCACCATGTTCTCACCATGTTCCCTCCATGTTCCCACCATGGTCCCAACCTGGTCCCTCCATGTTCCCACCATGGTTCAACCATGTTCCCACCATGTTCCCTCCATGTTCCCACCATGTTCCCACCAATGCTCCCCCCATGTTCACAACCTGGTCCCTCCATGTTCCCTCCATGTTCCCACCATGTTCCCACCAATGCTCCCCCCATGGTCCCACCATGTTCTCACCATGTTCCCTCCATGTTCCCACCATGTTCCCACCAATGCTCCCCCCATGGTCCCACCATGTTCTCACCATGCTCCCCCCATGGTCCCACCATGTTCTCACCATGTTCCCTCCATGTTCCCACCATGTTCCCACCAATGCTCCCCCCATGTTCACAACCTGGTCCCTCCATGTTCCCTTCATGTTCCCACCATGGTTCCTCCATGTTCCCACCATGTTCACACCATGGTCCCACCATGGTCTCTCCATGTTCCCTTCATGTTCCCACCATGGTTCCTCCATGGTCCCACCATGTTCACACCATGGTCTCTCCATGTTCCCTTCATGTTCCCACCATGGTTCCTCCATGGTCCCACCATGTTCACACCATGGTCCCACCATGGTCTCTCCATGTTCCCTTCATGTTCCCACCATGGTTCCTCCATGTTCACACCATGGTCCCACCATGTTCCCTCCATGTTCCCTCCATGTTTCCACCATGTTAAAATATAGGAACTATTTTATGTTGGCCTTGATAGTTGGCCTCAAGCAGCAGCGAGTTTCTTTCATTCACCTGTCAAAAGTCAGCTGACCTGAACCAGCTGATTAACGCGTTGCTATGGTGATACCTGCAATGGAATGAAGGAGCTTAACTTGCCCAACTATTAGTGACCACGGAATAAATTATATGAATATGCCATTCCACTCCTCCCCTCTCACTGCATGCAGATGAAGTGACACTGGTGTTATTTTTTGTTCAATGTTGCACAGTCTACACACAGAAATCTTCTTTATATTTCATTAATTACACAATAACTAAGTATTGTGAATATGGCAGTTTATTATATAAAGCATTTTCCTCATGTTAGTAGAGATCCATGTAATCCCAGTTTTATGTTGCCTAACTAGCATCACTTTATATCCAACAATGTTGCACAACAAAGAATGTATAAAGCATTTCAATCTTTAAGCTTGATGAATTGATTATTTAATCACTCCTTTAGGCTACCAGCACAGAAGATACCACACCTGCCTGCAGTGAGGCTGTGGTTTATTTTCATCTCTAAAAGGTGGCAATGCTACCTAAGACCCAAACTTTATTCATAGGCACCAGTTTAAAAACATACATTACAATGATGCAGGTACATGTATACACTCATCAGCCACATGACAAGCGCAGCATCAGGACGGAAAGAAAGGAGGAATGAGTGAGTGAAGCATGGTGAGCATGGTGGCTGATGGACATGTCAGCGGAGAACAGCTGCAGATGACAGAAAAGCATTAGGAAGGCTCCAACTCAGACATGCAGAAAATCATCTCTGAAGCAGGTGTGCTGAACTGGAAGTAAAGAGATCACAGGTGTAGCTCTACAAAAATAACATAAGAAACTAAGGAAACGAAATAAAACCAAAGCAAAAGTCCATAAACCATAGCATCTGCTTCCTTTCTGTGGCTCTATGGTGTGACTATCTGGCAGCAATCATCTGCAGTTACCAACAGTTGTCTATTCACTTAATATTTCCCTGGTTTTTCATAAGTTTAACCCTTTACTGATGCATGTATCATGTCCGGAACAGTTTCTGAGACATTGTGCATCACTTTCTGGTAAACGTTGCTCACACTCTGACTTGTCTTCTGCCCCCTAGTGGACAGCTTTTGAACTACAATAAATTTGACATCAGATTCCAGTAAATGTTGTTGAGGAACAGCAGCAAATCATCACCCAGGTGAAGAACTGGTACGTTTTACACCGGATGCCCTTCCTGACACAACCCTTTGCATTTATCCAGGCTTGGGACCGGATCTCAGAGAACAATCCTCCTCCGGGTTGCAGACGTTGGGGGCAAAACTCAAAGCACAGACCACCAGGTCACAAGACAAGCTGCTGTAGCACATGGGTCACTGCCACCCACACTCTAAACGTTAAAATGAAAAAATATTTTTGTTAATTTTGTTTTACATTTTGTTAATTAAAGCCAAATTAATAAAATAAAAATGAAAAGCTGCACTTATAGAGATCTGATAAAATGTTTTTAGTTTTTTATCTCTTTTTTATGGAAATGTTTTAAATGATTCATAGCAAACATAGCAAGGCTAAAAACACCGCAGAAGGAAAAAAAAACAAGAAATAAACATCTTTAAAAAGATGAAAATGGAGGCAAAATAACCACAAAAAGGCCAAATACAGATGCAAAACAAGCAAAAAGAAATACAAACCAACACTTTTAGCAACTGGAAAGCAATGTGATGTTTACATAAACAGCTTCTTAAACAAACAACAACATAGAAAAGCTAAATAAACAAGGGATGCAAACAGTTTTAAAAGCTGCACAGACACAAACAGAAATTTCCTCAAAACAAGGAGACAAAGAGCTGCCGAACGTTGGAGATGCAGCGGAACAAAGAGAAAATTATTATTAGAGAAGGAAACAAAATAACAAACAATAATTACTAAACCTCCACAAAACATAATGGAATAACAAGATAATCAATAAATGATTCAGATCAAAAGAAGGGGAAATTATTTTTTGTCTTCTGACTAAAATAACGACAGTTCACGTTGCCAGATCTGCTTCTTTCGTTCAGATGCAGTCCAGGAGCATCAGGGGGCCGGGCCCCGGCCACCTGGGAGACAAGGACACTTCCCCCTGGACTGATAAGCTGCACCTTAACCGAGATGATTATCCAACATCTTGTTATCTTAATGGGCGGGGGATTGGATGTCAGAGCGTTGGCCGCGCCATCGCAGGCCTTCTCATTTACAGATTAAAAAACGAAAGTGCCGCCCATTAATTATGTAGCTACAATCCACCCCCTTGTCCACCTGGCCTCCTCCTTCCTCGCTCGCTCTCTCTCTCCCTGCCATCACCTGGCTGTCCAGCTCGCCCGCCCCGGCTCGTTTTGTGTTGCCTGAGCATTCAGTACAGCCGAGGGGGGAGAGAGGCAGATTAGCTTTCCCTCTTAATCGTGTCGACATCTTATCACTGCTGTGGAAAGTGGAGAGGACACTGGAGACCCTGGAGGGTTCCAGAAAAATGAGGAGAGGGAGGTGTGTGTGTGTGTGTGATATTTATCCAGTTTATTCAGTCCAAGCTGTTACTTACAGCCAGAGTTCACTGGAAAAAAGTTCAGGGAAGGGACTGACTGGCTGGAAATGTTAAAAAAGTTTGAGGAAACACTCATCATCATCCTCATCTTTATCCTCATCATAATTTTTATCATCATCTTCATCATCATCATCATCATTTGGTGACATCCAACACCTTCCCACCTACTGTTGCCAATTTGCTTTAAACCACTTTCTCATTTTATTTCTTCTTATCTAATTTTTTAAAATTCATCTGAATAATATTTATGTATTATTTATTGTATTAATAATTTTTTTCATATAAAAAATTTAATTATTAAATTAATTAATAATTAAGAGTTACTTATTCCATAATTAAGACCTTAATCATTTAGGTCTTAATAAGCCCTTAATAATGAGCTAATACATTTTGTGTGTCTATATACATATATATATATATATATATATATATATATATATATATATATATATATATATATATATAGTTTTCGTTAATTAAATCTGAGACGATATATATACATAATATATATATATATATATATATATATATATATATATATATATATATATATATATATATATATATATATATATATATATATATATATATATGTATGTATATATATATATATATATATATATATATATATATATGTATGTATATATATATATATATATATATATATATATATATATATATATATATATATATATATATATAGTTTTCGTTAATTAAATCTGAGAGATGATATATATATATATATATATATATATATATATATATATATATATATATATATATATATATATATATATATATGTATATATATAATAAATATATTTGTAATGTAAATAAGTTTTTCTCACACATATTTTTTAACTTGTACATGTTTCCTTTAGGTAATGTTATTAGACAGCAAAACTGTCAGTCGAATGCAGATGAAACACAGTTTTACGTCTCAGCCTGATGAAGAATTCTGTCCACTTAAAATCTAAAGATAAACAAACAAATAAAAACTAACTGGGAAAATGACACAAGTGTCGGATGAAACCTGATGAAACTTGGCGACACTTGCCGTTCCCAGCAGACCCTCACAACACGTTTGGGCCTGCCAGATCTGACCGGCTTCCTCCCCCACCATCTGAGCCAACTCACCACCAGGTGGTGATCAGTTGACAGCTCCGCCCCCCTCTTCACCCGAGTGTCCAAGGCATGTGGCCGCAGGTCCGACGATACGACTACAAAATCTATCATCGAACTGCGGCCCAGGGAGTCCTGATGCCAGGTGTACATATGGACTCTCTTATGTTGGAACATGGTGTTCGTTATAGACAATCCATGACGAACACAGAAGTCCAATAACAAAACACCATTTGGGTTCAGAGGGGGGGGCACCATGCCTCCCAATCACTCCCCTCCAGGTCTCAGTGTCATTGCCCACGTGAGCATTGAAGTCCCCCAGCAGAACAATGGAGTCCCCAGAAGGAGCACCCTCCAGCACTCCCTCCAAGGACTCCAGAAAGGGTGGGTACTCTGAACTGCTGTTCGTTGCATAAGCACAGACAACAGTCAGGACCCGCCCCCCCACCCGGAGGCGGAGGGAAACTACCCTTTCATCCACCGGGGTAAACCCCAACGTGCAGGCACCAAGCTGGGGGCTGATGAGAATGCCCACACCTGCTCGGCGCCTCTCACCATGAGCAACTCCAGAGTGGAAGAAGGTCCAGCCCCTCTCGAGGGTTCTGGTTCCAGAGCCCAAGCCATGCGTCGAGGTGAGTCCAACTATATCTAGTCGGAACCGCTCAACCTCGCGCACAAGCTCAGGCTCCTTCCCCACCAGAGAGGTGACGTTCCACGTCCCTAGAGCCAGCTTCTGCAGCCGGGGATCGGACCGCCGGGGTCCCCGCCCCTTGCTGCCGCCCAGCTCACACTGCACCCGACCCCTACGGCTCCTCCCGCAGATGGTGAGCCAATGGGAGGCCTGACTGGGCCACCAGACGCTCGCTCTCCTGCCCCACCCCCAGGCCTGGCTCCAGAGGGGGGCGCTGGCGACCCCCGTCCGGGCAAGGGAACATTTACGCCCATGGTTGCATCATGGGCATAAATGTCACATCATAGAGGTCTTTAACCCGCACTTAGTCTGGTCCCTTCCCTAGACACCTGTTTGCCATGGGTGACCCTACCAGGGGCTTAAAGCCCCCCGACAACATAGCTGCTAGGATCTTCAGGACACACAAACCCCTCCACCATGATAAGGTGACGGCTCAGGGAGAGGCCGTGTGGAGCAAACATGTAAGAGCGAAACTAAAAGTAGAAAACAAGCTGCAGCAACTGCAATGAATCGTCAACAGAAACACGGCTGCTGCATCTCCGCAGACTGAAGCTTGCAGAAGTTTGATCATTTTGCCCGACGCATGCATGTGGATTCTTCATCCAATCAACAAAGGATGATCCAAACTAGTTTGCTTAATTTCCAGTTTACTCTGTAAGCTGCTTTGTCTGCATCTGGAGAGATTATATGGTGGCCTTTAGATGGTTTCCTTTAGATTTATTAATCTACGTATTGATGGCGGAATGTCGACGCTTTATGAAGACTGATTGATTAGGATGTATAATAAGTGGAGTTCCTTTTTTTTTTTTTTTTTACTACTTTCCATAATTTCTGAAACCATTGTGTGGAATGTGGGTGCCAGTATAGTCCAGAATTCTTTATAAAGTTCTGCTGGAAAGCCATCAGGTCCTGGTGCTTCACTGGGCATGTGCTGTCGAGCTCCATGGAGTTTAAAACCGAAACCATTTCCTTGTCCAGTGGGGACTATGGAAGGTGTATGCTACTCTGCAGCGTTGTTGTCTGATGGATCAGTTTTTTATGTGCTGGTTTCTAACAGGCTCGGCATGTAGTTTTGTGTGCTAGAACATACATGCAACATGCATGGATCCTCAGGCTGCAGCATTTTGTTTGGGTACGGGCCTCAATTTGAGATCATATCGATTAGATGGACAACAATTAGACGTTTACTGATAGAATACCACAATATGAAGCTGATAAGACTGATTCAGGATCCAGAGATTTACGAGGTGATTTTACATTCATATAACATCACAAAAAGCATCTAAAACATCTGAATATTTACACTTAGCACAGCCAAACATCTAAATGTAAAACAAGATGGATGTTATTCATTGTGTATCCTTATAGTCCTACCTTACAGGTTTGTTTTCATGACAATTCTCATAGACAGTTTATGGTTTATAACAGTTTTATAGCTGATAATACCATATTTAAACTGTTTTCCACATGCACAGCAGGAGCGTTTGGGTTTGGTAAAAACAAAGCGCTTACCATCTAAAAGACACTGAAAGGGGAGTTTCACCTGACGTATCACCTGAAAACCCAGAACAATAAGACAAAAAAAGGGCCCTGGCTACACAAAGACCGGCATTGTTGCTGCGGCAAACGTGAAACCGGGACAGATAAGGCATAAACAGAGCAGCAGTCAACAGCTACAACACAGACAACAAGACACAGCTCTCTCAGACCCCCATCACACCGTCCCTCTCCACCACCGGTCCACCGAAACCCAATCAGAGCTTATCTGTCCAGCAGAGCACCTGAAGAGCACAGATGGACTTTCAGATATGGCGGAGACTGAAGAGTGAACAAGGAGAGAGGGCAAAAAGTGAGAGAGAGAACAAGAGAAGAGGGAAAAAGGAGTGTGAGGCCTGAACAGAGGAACTGTGTGACTCACCGGGTCTGAATAGCTGCAGAGAACCGGAGCCCGGGCCAGAGGCAGAACAAGACAGCGGAGGACCGAAGGACACGGTTTCACATCACAAAGACGCCATAGATACCCCACTGTGGCTTCTCACCATTCTATGCTTGTCAGTCGGCCCCTGACACCTGGCAAGGGATGTAACTTCCATGTAAACTACATGTAAACATATAAACTACATGTAAGCTCTGTGTAAACTACATGTAAACTACATATAACCCCCATGTAAACATGTGAGCTACATGTAAATTCTGCATAAACTAGATGTAAACTCAATGTAAACTACATGTAAACTCAATGTAAACTACATGTAAACATGTGAGCTACATGTAAATTCTGCATAAACTAGATGTAAACATGTAAACTACATGTAAACTCCATGTAAACTACCCATAAACTACATGTAAACCCCATGTAAACATGTAAACTATATGTAAACTCCATGCAAACTAGATGTAAACTACATGTAAACTCTGTGAAAACTACTTGTTTTCGGTGCTCCGTGACGTCACCCGTAGGTTTCTGAAGAGTTGAATTGAAGCTCGGTGGGCGGTTCCTACCATCACCATCTTGGCAGGGGCATGCGCATCGTCTCGTCCGGAAAATACAAATATGGGCAAAAAGGTGGAGCTGAGAGGGGGGCTGTGAGCGTCATGGTGGATGATTGACATCGAGTGAATTCTGAGCTTTCTGTAGCTAAGAGCTAACCGAGCTAACCCGGAGATAACTGGAGCTAACCAGCTAACAGAGATAAGCGGTTAGCTTAACACACGTTAACCGGCTAAAAACCGCGGTTGTTCTACGTTCTTCTGACTTGAAGCGGGAGATTGGGTACCTGTCAATCAAAAGGACACGCCCCTAAATATGCTGAATTTTGAGATTAAATTACTTTTAAACGGGCGAGTTAGAAAAATATTCACTCCCCCCACAGTTGTCATGAAGGTAAACCTGACGTATTAAACCTAAAATGGATTTTTGAACCAGGCTGTAAATGTGTTTATTTCTGCTGTAAATGTGTTTATTTCTGCTGTAAACATGTTTATTTCTGCTGTAAATGTGTTTATTTCTGCTGTAAACATGTTTATTTCTGCGGTAAATGTGTTTATTTCTGCTGTAAACATGTTTATTTCTGCTGTAAACATGTTTATTTCTGCTGTAAATGTGTTTATTTCTGCTGTAAACATGTTTATTTCTGCTGTAAACATGTTTATTTCTGCTGTAAATGTGTTTATTTCTGCTGTAAACATGTTTATTTCTGCGGTAAATGTGTTTATTTCTGCTGTAAACATGTTTATTTCTGCTGTAAACATGTTTATTTCTGCTGTAAACATGTTTATTCCTGCTGTAAACATGTTTATTTCTGCTGTGAAGTTGGTCTTTTTAACATGGGAGTCTATGGGGATTTGCTCTGTTTTGCAGCCCCTAGTGGATGAAGGGGGAACTGCAGTTTTCTGCACTTCCACATAGGCTTCACTTCTAACCGCCGGAGGTTGCTGCTTGGTGAACATGGCAGCTGTTAGTTGCGACCATGCTGGCAGTTACTGATGAACATACTAGCAGGTATCAGTGGAAAACACTAACAGTTAGCAGGGAAAATGCTTTCTGTTAGCGGTGAACATGTTAGCTGTTAGGCAGTGTTGATGAAGCAGTGAAAACATGTCATCAAAAGAGCTGTGTAATCACCACCCTACATCTATGATGCTAGTTGATGACGACAGAGTTTCCACCATGAGAAAAGCTGGTTAACTAGTTATAATGACTGGTAAACTGGTTGTGTTCCCTGGTTAAAACAGCAGATCTTAAATGTTATTTTGGAAGCATTAACTTGTTTACACTCTGATTCCTGTTAACTCACTGCACGGATTCTGGTGTTCAAGATCACACATGAACTGGTCTGGGCTGATGTTTCGTCCAAGTCTGTTCCAGATGACACGTCTGAAATAATAGATGGTTAGCAGAAACATTTGCTGGATTACTCAACAAACACTTTGACACCTCAGAGCAATGGCAACAGAAATGAGGAACACTGTTAAGTACCTGGAACTGCATTACGACCACAAACTGGAGATTTTAGTCCATTTTAGTTTCTGAACTGAAGTAGAAGACAAATAATTAATTTGATTTTAGCTTCCTCTTTCCTTGTTAAAAATAAATGTGAATATTTTCTGTATTTTTGTCAGTCTAAGTCTGTTTCTCGTCAGCTGCAGGCCTTCGGTCACAGTTTGTCATAAAAAGCCCCAGATGTGGATCTGCCTGTTAACGCTGGTATGCATATATATGCATTGTTTTTAAATAAATGAGTTCTGTCTGTCGTCTCTATTTTGGCAGAGGTATATGGAGCATGAAACACTCCTCCCCTACTGTCAGGGAGTGTTTTGCAAATTGGTTGTGCTTTTGAGACCTCCTGCTGACTAACACATAAACTGTGCTACAGATACAGCCTCCTCAGTAAAACAATGAATTATGCAGGAGTTTATTATGGAAGTGCTAACAAGACTGCATCTGCATACTTCTGCTTCTCTACATACACCACTTTCATTTCTGGAATGACGAATCTCTTTATTAGTGTTATGGTTTATAATGTCAACATTTGATCAGAAAGTCTGATTGTTGGTCACATGATGGCAGCTCATAGTTAACCCGTTTTTCACATGAAATGTCCATATCTTATCTGCTCCTTGCAGCCAGCGGCTGCAGGACACTGGCAATGAAGAGGCCAGTTCAGCTGACGGTTTACTGCAGACAAAGCGAGTGAAAAGATGTCTGGTGAGATCTTTCTTTTCCTGTCATGATAATCTATACACCTCCCCCCGATGCTGGGGAAGAAAAATCAGATGAAGACGTTCTATGTGGCAGAACGGGGAGGGAAAATATACATTACAACTATATCACAGCATCTGTCTCCTCTCACTGCACTGCAGCTCGGCGGTCAATAGACGAGGTCACCTCAAGTCTTTTTCAGACATCACCAGATGATCTTTCACCAACAGCCTGACAGATATAAGACACATTTTTTGTTTATTATCTGAAATAAAAGGTTGTGACCCATGAAACAGAACTCTACTCAGACAGCCATGATAGAGCTTCTTGGTGATCTATGCATAACGTACGTCACTCGCGCATGCTTGCAGGCCGCTCAGAAGAGTTTATCTGCATCGTATTTTCTCACTGAAAGCTAATTATTTTCAAAATTCTGGAAAATGTCTGACATAGAAGGAAATTTGAAGAAGCTGAAGAAAAATGAATTATAAGAGGCACCTTTGTCGGCTAAACCATCCCACCTTGCCTTCCAGGCTTTGGATGAAGCTGTCAGGCAGCCTCAGCAGGACGTCTGAGTTCTGATATCAGCAGACTAAAAATCTGTTTCTATTCCTTTGATGTGGACTAAAGAAAATATTGATTTATGTGTTGATTCCCACTCATGGGAAAACTTGTACAAAGCGTCCGAAGGCAACCAGGACATCTGGCATAGCGGCCATTTTTCATCGACATGTTTCTGAGGCTAACTGCGTATTTCTTGGTCTTACTGGTTATTAAAATTCAGAAGATCAACACTGGACCCCCCCCCTTAATTCATAAACGTAATCTGAGATTATGTGACTTCTCTCCTCTCTGACGTGAACAGGATAAAACTATAAACACACAGGGAGGTGTGGAGTGGAGTCAGGACCAAGCTAACATACAGCCTGCCCAACAAAAGAAAAGGTTGCACCTTAATATTCTGTGGGACCAGGGTGTCTCTAGCCTTTGAGGACATCCTGGGCTTAACCTTTAGCCTGGACCAGATGTAAATTTATAAATTAACGGAGCCATGTGCACGCACACACACACACACACACACACACACACACACACACACACACACACACACACACACACACACACACACACACACACACACACACACACACACACTCTTGGCGGTGAGGGGGGTGAAGGAGTGGATCCAAATGCAGGAGATGAACCACAGGGATGCAGATTTAAGTAGATTTATTTTAACCCAAGGAACTCCAGGGACTAACAACAAACAAAATGATCCAGCAACCAAGAACTGAATTGAGGGGTATAAATACATTGGGGAACCAAACAAGAAACAGGTGTACTGAATGAACTGAAACAAGACCAGGTGAACTCAATGAACAGGAAAGCAATAAAGCTAAACGACAAACAAGAGAACCAAACAGGAAAAACTACAAAATAAAACAGGAAACCTGAAACTAAGGCACAGCAACAACCACATCATGACATTACCCCCCCCTCAAGGGCCGGCCACCGGACAGCCCAAAAAAAAGTCCAGAGTCCAGAGATGGGTGGGAGGAGGGGGTCCGGAGGAGGGACCAGGGGGAAACAACGGCCAGGAACCCAAGGTGGCATAGTCCAGGAGAGCGGCCTGGAGACCTGGACGACAGAGCCAGTACTCCGAACTGCTGTTCGGTGCATAAGCACAGACAACAGTCAGGACCCGTCCCCCCACCCGGAGGCGGAGGGAAACTACCCTCTCATCCACCGGGGTAAACCCCAACGTGCAGGCACCAAGCTAGGGGCTGATGAGAATGCCCACACCTGCTCGGCGCCTCTCACCATGAGCAACTCCAGAGTGGAAGAAGGTCCAGCCCCTCTGGAGGGTTCTGGTTCCAGAGCCCAAGCCATGCGTCGAGGTGAGTCCAACTATATCTAGTCGGAACCGCTCAACCTCGCGCACAAGCTCAGGCTCCTTCCCCACCAGAGAGGTGACGTTCCACGTCCCTAGAGCCAGCTTCTGCAGCCGGGGATCGGACCGCCAGGGCGAAGGCCCGAACACCAGACACTCGCTCTCGTACCCCACCCCCAGGCCTGGCTCCAGCGGGGGGTCCTGGTAACCTGGGAACATTTCTGCCCAGGTGTGTCATCATATAGGTCGATGAGCCGTACTTGGTCTGGTCCCTCCCCTAGACACCTGTTTGCCATGGATGACCCTACCAGGGGCATAAAGCCCCCGACAACATAGCTGCTAGGATCTTCAGGACACACAAACCCCTCCACCACGATAAGGTGACGGCTCAGGGAGGGTCCATTTAAAGTCTTGTTATTTCCTCCAATGTCACCATATAACCCTTCTCTTTGGTCAAGTTAAAGTACTTCAGTGATACTTCATAATGTTTTGTGAGGGCCATATTACAGTATTTATTTCTGTAAAAAACTGAAGTTTGAGAGCAAACTGTGACGAGACCTGCATGTTGGAAAGTTAGTGTAATTTGTTAAATCAAATACACACGCATTTGATTTAATGCAATAAATGCTTCATTCCATGTGTGGACAAGCGGATGGTTGGTGGAAATAAAGGGGTAAAAAACCTCGAGAGGACAGGATATCATCGCTGCAGGTCCACATCCCCCATGACGCCTTGCAGCAACCAGACAAGAAATCCTGGATTCTGTTTCTGTCCCATTGAAAAATAAGAATTTCTCACCTCAAACAGTAACTCAGCTCATCATCATTTAGGAAATGACTGCCTGAATGCTGCGATTGTTCCCAGCAGCCATTGGCTTACTGGTACTTTCCTGGCATCCTGAACTCATCCAAATGTCCTGCTGGAGCTTAGTTTCAGGAAAAAGCTCATTTAGCTTTATTACCACAAGCTCTACTGAGCAGTAAGATAACTTTATGTTCAACCAGCAGGCTTAAACTGCGCCAGCCTCCCAGCGCTGTTAGCTTGTGATAATTCAGAGAAGTTTCTCTCAGTAGATGCTTCCTTAGAGCTGACCGTATGACGGTTTTAGCATTTCCCAGCAGAAAAACGACATGAACAGTTTGACGCCTTGTTACCTTTCCATGTGACTGTCGTTACAATGCACATGCCTAAGAGAGTCTTTGTTCTGGTCATGAATACGGACGTTCTCGTGGCCTCAGCATATGTTGCTCTGCAGCACAAAACATTGTGGGTTCACGAAAAACAAAAAATAAATACAATAACGATTTTCCTGCTTTCATTACCTCTTGAAGATGGACACAGACTTCAAGTCACTTCATTTTACCATTTGCATTTCTCTTTGCAAGTAAAATGGAGCCGGGTGGAGGTCAGGGTTAGTCTGCTGACTTCCAATGAGACACCAAACTCCTGTGATTCCCATTGCTCCTCTTTCCTGTTACATTGGTTGGGTTTAGCAATAAGAAACATATGCTTGGACCTTTATCTAGCTGACACAAGTCAAACTATATGATCTCCAGTGTTTTTACTGACCAACTTCATAATTTATAAAACAAGACCACAGATTACTGGTGACTGGTAAGGGTGTCAAAATTGGGTATGAAAGGCATGTCTGCTGAAAGCTCAGTCATTCAAAGCAATGGATCACTGCCTTGTGCCAAACTCCATCACAGAATCTTCAGATAGTTTTAAGAATTATTTCTCAATGTAAACTGTAAAAAACATTGGTGTTTTACCATCTGAAGGGAAAACATTCAGGGGGTCTGGGGAAATAAAGTCCTAGGAGAGGAGCTACTGTTGAATGGTCATGACTTTCCAGACCTCAGGCAGCATAAAACACTAGCAATGGTACCTTGAATAGGACACAGTGGCCTTGTGGACTAACCCATACCATGAAAAAACATTTTCGTAACTTGGTCTGCTTCTTGCTCGGCTACAAACACAGCATCCAAACTCATTCATGGCGATCTCCGGAGACTTCAACAACGTCTCCCTCTCTGCAACTCTACCAACATTCCAGCAGTTTGTCAGCTGCTCCACCAGAGAAAATAAGATTTTGGACTTATTTTATGCAAATATGAATAATGGATGCAGTTGTTCTGCCTTGCCTCCTTTAGGAAGATCTGACCATAATCTGGTTCTTCTCACCTCCACCTACAAGCCCGTCGTTCAGCAGCAACCAGTCATCACAAAGACTATCAAAATCTGGTCTGCTGAAGCTGAAGATGCTCTTAGAGGAGGCTTTGAGGCTACAGACTGGAACGTCCTCTGTGAACCTCATGGAGACGACATCAACGCCATGACTGAGTGTGTGACAGATTACATAAACTTCTGTGTGGACAGCATCGTCCCAACAAGAACAGTGAGGTGCTTCCCCAATAACAAACCCTGGATCACCAGTGACCTGAAAAAGCTGCTGAACATCAAAAAGAAAGCCTTCAGGGATGGAGACAGGGAGTTATTGAGGGCAACACAAAAACAACTTAAAACACAAACTAAGAAGTGCAAGGAGGACTACAGGAAGAAGTTAGAAAGTCAGCTCCAGCAGAATAACCTGAGGGATGTGTGGTCTGGAATGAAGAAGATCACCGGCTTCAAGTTAAAGGGGGACCAGCCTGATGGAGGTCTGGACAGAGCTAATGAGCTGAACATATTCTTCAACAGGTTCAGTTCACCCCCTACCTCCAGCCCAACAGACCACAGACCCTCCATAAGCCCACTGCTTTCCTGTCACGCCTCCAATCTGTCACCCTGCAGCTCAGTCATGGACCAGAACACAGCTTCATCTCCCTCCACATCAGGACATCCTGAGACCTCCACCTTGTTTGTCTCCTGCAATCAGGTTAAGAAGCAACTTGAGAAACTGAACCAGAACAAGGCTGCAGGTCCAGATGGTGTCAGTCCCAGAGTTCTCAAGACCTGCTCAGAACAACTATGTCCGGTTCTCCAGCACCTTTTCAACACCAGTCTGAGACTAAATAGAGTCCCAGTGCTGTGGAAAACCTCCTGCCTTGTTCCAGTGCCTAAAAAAAACACAACCAGCTGAACCAAGTGACTACAGACCAGTTGCCCTGACATCTCACATCATGAAAGTCCTGGAGAGACTCTTACTGGCTCACCTCAACAAGCAAGTAAACACCTTTCAGGACCCATTCCAGTTTGCATATCGTAATGGACTTGGGGTTGAAGATGCCATCATATACCTGCTCCAGAGAGCACACGCTCATCTGGACCATTCAGGCAGCACTCTGAGGGTCATGTTCTTTCATTTCTCAGTGTTTTTAATACCATTCAGCCTGCTTTGTTATGTGAGAAGCTCCATAAATTCCAGGTGGATACCTCCACAACCACCTGGATCTATGACTACCTCACAAACAGACCCCAGTTTGTGAGACTGAAAGGTTGTGTGTCTGAGATGGAGGTCAGCAGCACTGGTGCACCACAAGGAACTGTACTCTGACCATTCCTCTTCACTCTGTACACCTCAGACTTCCAGTACAACTCTGAGTCCTGTCATCTGCAGAAATACTCTGATGACTCTGCAGTTGTGGGGTGTATCAGGGATGGACAAGAAGCAGAGTACAGAGAACTGGTCAGTCAGTTTGTTAAATGGTGCGGTGACAATCATCTCATATTAAATAGCAGCAAAACAAAAGAGATGATTGGTGACTTCAGGAGGAAGAAGAATAAACAAAGCACTGTTTCCATCCTGGGAGAGGAGGTGGAGGTGGTGGAGGAATACAAGTATCTTGGAGTTCAGCTGGACAACAAACTGGACTGGAAATGCAACACTGACTACATCTACAAGAAAGGTCAGAGCAGACTGTACTTCTTAAGGAAGCTGAGATGGTTTAACGTCTGCACCAAGATGTTGCATATCTTCTAGAAGTCTGTTGTGGAGAGTGCAGTCAGCTTTGCAGCATCTGCTGGGGTAGTAGCATCAGAACCAGAGACTTGAAGAGAATCAGCAAACTGATCCAGAAAACTGCTTCTGTGCTTGGAGTAACTCTGGAGCCGCTGGAGCTGATTGTCCAAAGAAGAATGCTGCACAAGCTGATGAAGATGATGGAGGATTCTTCACACCCTCTCCACAACACAGTGATGAAACAACAAAGTGTGTTCAGTGAGAGGCTTCTTCAGGTCCGATGCAAGACTGAAAGATACAGAAGATCATTCCTGCCAGCAGCCATCAGCCTCCGGAACAAGACCTCCTCTAGTTATTATTATTATATACTACAATATTGAATTTCCCTTTGGGATTAATAAAGTATTTTTCATTTCATTTCATTTCATTTCTGCATCCAGAAATGTAACAAGGAAGAAGACAAAAATCAACTGCAGAAATGTGAATCTTTGTCAGAGAAGAGATGACTTTGAAATGTGCAAAGGTATCAGTAATATGGGATGTTGGAGACATATGCTGCCATCAAGGTGGTGTCTCCACCCAGGAGGTCCAACGCTGTCAGCAGGACAATGACAGACCTCATTATGTCCGACCTTAAACAGATTGTGTGTGATTGAACTGCCTGTCTTTCAAATCTGTCTCCTGTTGAAAAGTACATCAAGATGTTCACTAATCACAATGAAAGTAATTTATTTAGACCTCAATAAAGTTTCAAAGGATTAAAGAAAATACAGATTCAAATTTTAGCATAAAAAAAACAAAACATTCTGCTAACTGGAGCACGAGTCAAATACTGGAAACAAGAAAAAGCAAACAGGAAATAACAGGAAAATCCCAAGACAAAAATACTGTTTATATCTTTACTTTTACATATTTGTTTTATTTCAGCTCTTTAACATTTAGTGAGAGATGTTTGTACATATCATAGCAATTTAATTACCTGTAAACATGGTTAAGTGCCTGTTAAAAAGCCTACAGTCCAGTCTTTAACCTCAAGGTCAGGCAAGTTTGGTCCTCGACAGCCACAGTTCGGCAGGTTTTAGATGTTTTTCTGCTCCAACACACTTGATTCAAAATAACTGGATCTAAAAGCTAATCATGTTCTGCCCTGTGAGTCATTAAGTGTTGAAAAAGGAAAACATCTAAAACTTGCAGGACTGTGGACGGAACTTGTTAACATCTCTTTAGGGCAAGCTGTGTACGATATAATAGTACCAATAACTTCAGATTTGTTACAACAACAGAGTATTAACAGAATTAAATTTGAAATTAGGTGTTTTTCTTTCTTTAAAAAATTTGTTTGAGTAAAATTATGATATATTAGAAAATCCCTCCAGCATATATTTTGATATTAAATTTGATGTCTGTAAAGAAACAGATTCTTTTTTCATGTTATTTTATATCAGGCATGTAAATCTGCCGTATGTCATTACTCTGCCCCTGTATTTAAAATGTATTTATTTATCTGTTTATTGCATACTAATACGCATCTATAGCACCAGATGGAAACATGCTCAAAGTGAACAAGCTAACATGCATCTGTGAAGCTGTGAAATAATACAGGATATAAATGCAACACTGCAGTTTTTACAGTGCAGGTGTGCTTCAGAATTCACAGGATCACTGGTAAATTAACTTGTAGCTGTTTCAGTGTCACAGTTAAATAAAGAGTCTTCTGTAAGCTTCTTTTTCATGTGAAAAGAGAATTTCTGCAACATATAGACATGAGGAAAAGCTGCACTGTGCTCAGATGAAGCTAATAAAAGAGCTTTGAGTTTAGATAAATTGTCAACAAAAACGTCCTCTGATGTTCAGCACCGAGATAAGAGGAACAACAAGCCTCTACGTTATTGAATTAATTAATGTACCCATGCAGTCGCTACGTTTCCTCCCACCCATGATGTGGGGTTTGAGGTGAAAAGGGAATTTCTAAAAGCGGAGAGTTCTGAGGGGTTCAGAGAGAGAAGAGCTTCTCCACCAATCTGAGCATTCAGCATTGTGTTTTCATTCAGAGGTTGTGGTCTCTCGCTTGTCAAACCGGTTCCATCAGACTAATCCCACTGTGTCAACGTCTCAGGACCCAACAAGCAGAGGAGAGAAGGGGGGAAGTGTTCACGGCTCCTTTCAGACCTGTCAGCGCTGACGACATGCGTACAGATTCCATCTTTCTTCTCTGACGCTGGCTTATGCAAACTAATCATTTTCTGGAAAATTTCATCCTTTCTGAAGAGGGGAATTAAATCAGTGAGAAAAGCGCCACCTGCAGTTTTGAGAGGTTTTGGCTGCTTTGATTATTGCATATGAGAAAAATAAACATCACTGGGTTCAGCTTTATTAACTCAGGCCTTTTTCTCAGAGAATTATCCTCATTTTTCCCCTAAGCACCCAAGATCAGGCCATTTTGTTCCAAGCACACTTAGAAAAGGTCATTCACGGTTGCATTTCTAAAGACCACCACACCAGTTAGCCACCCAACACCAGCTGAGTTTTGCTCAGTTTCAGGACTAATTTTAAGTTTTAGGGCTTGGTTTTACATATTTAAAGCCTTTTTGATCTTTTATTGAACAAAATGTCAGTATGACATGCTCCAAATACTTCAGCACTCTCTTTCAAATTAAATTACTAGCAGTAGTAGCAACTAGCTCTCTAGTTGTGGAAGGCTTGCAGAGACCAGGACATCCACAGTTTTCTCACTTCCTGGTTAAATAACACATTAAACATCTTTGTAAGAGTTTGTAAGGAATCCTATTTAAGGCTAAAATACATTCTTTTTACAATGCAACTTACTTACATCTTACTTTCATCTCTCCGATTGACTGCTAGCTATCGCAAAATGCTTTGCATTACTCTGGTGGCCTTCTCCAGCTTAGTGGGTATGATGTATTGGAGCGCTTGCCAAATAAACAAGATGAAACCAGCTTTGAGGAGTCTGTTGAAGCTTTAAGTCTGGACTTTCATGACAGTCACTGTTATCAAGTTCATGGTGGTCTTTTCCTTAATATGCTGATGTGAATGGTAAACAGTCTTTCAGTCTAAAGCTCCATGTCTTGTTGGGGTTTTGAAACGTGTTAGCTTTCAAGCTACAAGTACGACAATGTCCCATGTTTTTTCTTAGGCAAACTACCGTCCTATCAGTCTAACAGATTTGCATATCACCATGCTAACAATGGGTATGGTTACACGATGATTTTTAATTTGGAATTAAATAATTCCAAATAAACAGTATTCTCCTGAGAGTTTGCATGAAATTCTGAATTCTGAATGGAGGCTTACATGGAAACACGTCATTACTTAAATCTTCTTCACAGCTGCTGGTTGGGAAAGGTTCTGATTGGACAGATGGACATGATGGACTGACGTCTACTAGAAAAAAACAGTTTGCTTCGTGCTTCCCATCTTTTCGGTCATAAAATGGACACGAGCATACTGCTTCACTGTTTCCAGCAGCTCAGAAGGAAGACAGATTACTGAAAACAGGAGGGAAAACAACGTGGAATATGTACGTCATCGGGACGGGACAAGGTCAGGAGCATGTGCAGAATGATCAGAATCAACTCAGAGCAGAATGAAGGTTTACATGACAGAGGAAATAATCCGTTTAGATTTATAATGCAAATTAACCAGACTTCGGAATTAAGTTTAATTCCTACTTTACTTTTGCTTTTAGAATTTTATGTGTTTACATGATCATTTTTACATCAGCTTAAAGAAGAATTAACTTTTATTTGGAATTAAAACTCCCATGTAAACGTAGCCAGTATGCTACCATGCTAACACTCTTTACCATCTTAACTGTAAAACTTGAGCATCTCTCTCTGCTAACGCAGCTGTCGAAGCTTTGTAGGAAACATATTTTAGAAAGCCAGTAATCAGTTTTTCTGTAGTTTTTGACAGGAAAATAAACTGATCAATTCTAACAAATAACTATAAATGTGATGAATGTAAATAACATTCTACGCTCACTGCCATTTTATGAGTTTTCACCAGGTGTTTTCAGAAGGACAGCCTGTTCTCTGCAGGAAATGTCTGAGTGTGAAGGAAGCATTGACTTTGTAAGATTTTCCTGACTTTGGAACAACACAGGAGACTGTCATCTGCTGCATATGCATGTGCTTCTGGAGGTCCATATGCCGCCACAATGTTTTAACAATTCAAATCAGCTGTGTCCCACACCAGATCAGCTGAAGCTGATCTAAATCTGCCTTGTCAAAATCTAAAACGCTGAACATGTTGTTTAAGAGGAGGACTCATTTCTCTGAATAGTCAGATGCAATCTGAGAGTTTGGGGATTAAATACAAGATTAGAGAAGATGAATGAAAAGAAGTTCTCTTTGTGAATTAAAGGAAATAAATCAAGCAAAGTAGATCAGCTATAGTTGGATCAGTCTAAATCAGTCTTGCCAGCATCAAAGTCAGCTGAAGAGGTTGTTAAGTGGTGGACTCATCTCTCTGTATACTTAGTTGTAATCTAAGAGTTTGAGGATTAAATAAGAATAATGAAAAAAAAGGAGTTCTCTTGGAAAATTATGCAAAATCAATCAAGCAAGATAGGTCAAGTGGCATTAACCATGTTTACTCCTTCACACAAAAGTCTGACTTGTTTTCAGATGAGGCATTTGGACTTAAATGAACCTGCAGCCCTTTAATGCAGGTTCAAGCTGCATCTGCGTTACGTTTCCGACATGCAAAGTAGTATTTTAACAGTGGAAAACATGACAACAGAAACATATCTGCTCAAAGAAAAGAGGTTGTTGCAGCAGCAGTGAAGATTTTAATGACAGTGCATCACAATTTGTGCTAACAGTGCAAGTTCCATTCCAGCGTTTACCAGCGTGACCTCACCTTCATCAGATCAGAGAGGAAAACAAAGTCTGGGATGTGTTTAACATTTACAAACATTAAACAAGACAAAGGAGGTTTTATCGCTGTAGGCCAGCAACAGAAGATGTGTCAACAGATGAACAGGAGACCGCAGTTATTCAAACCTGAATTCAGGCTGGGATACGTCTTCTTGTTTGGCTCTGAACCACAAATATCGGACTCCACCAAGATGAAGACGAGCCAAACATTCTTCTGAGACTATTTACTTTCTCTGTTCTTTGTCCAACATTCCCATTCCCATCCCAGAGAGCTCCTCACACAATAATATTCACCAAACAGAGTTTCCTTTTTACTGACGCTTTCCAGAGCAGGGGACTGCTCCTCAGCAGGACACTGCCAGTTTCCCTTCCAGCTCACCGGCTATGCTAACGTTCAGCAGGACGAACCGGCATCCTGCTGAACGAACCGGCGTCCTGCTGAATGACCCGGCTACAGCTACAGATCTGTCTCTAACCGGCTACAGACCTGTCTCTAACCAGCTACAGACCTGTCTCTAACCAGCTATAGACCAGTCTCTAACCGGCTACAGACCTGTCTCTAACCAGCTACAGACCTGTCTCTAACCAGCTATAGAACAGTCTCTAACCAGCTATAGACCAGTCTCTAACCGGCTACAGACTTGTCTCTAACCAGCTACAGACCTGTCTCTAACCAGCTATAGACCAGTCTCTAACCGGCTACAGACCTGTCTCTAACCAGCTACAGACCTGTCTCTAACCAGCTATAGACCAGTCTCTAACCGGCTACAGACCTTTCTCTAACCAGCTACAGACCTGTCTCTAACCAGCTATAGACCAGTCTCTAACCGGCTACAGACCTGTCTCTAACCAGCTACAGACCTGTCTCTAACCAGACATAGACCTGTCTCTAACCAGCTATAGATCTGTCTCTAACCAGTTACAGACCTGTCTCTAACCAGACATAGACCTGTCTCTAACCAGCTATAGATCTGTCTCTAAACAGCTACAGACCTGTCTCTAACCAGCTATAGATCTGTCTCTAACCAGCTATAGATCTGTCTCTAACCAGCTACAGACGTGTCTCTAACCAGCTACAGACTTGTCTCTAACCAGGTATAGATCTGTCTCTAACCAGCTACAGACCTGTCTCTAACCAGCTACAGACCTGTCTCTAACCAGCTACAGACCTGTCTCTAACCAGCTACAGACCAGACCTGTCTCTAACCAGATATAGACCTGTCTCTAACCAGCTACAGATCTGTCTCTAACCAGCTATAGACCTGTCTCTAACCAGCTATAGACCTGTCTCTAACCAGAAATAGACCTGTCTCTAACCAGCTACAGACCTGTCTCTAACCAGCTATAGACCTGTCTCTAACCAGCTATAGACCTGTCTCTAACCAGATATAGACCTGTCTCTAACCAGCTACAGACCTGTCTCTAACCAGCTATAGACATGTCTCTAACCAGACATAGACCTGTCTCTAACCAGCTACAGACCTGTCTCTAACCAGCTATAGACCTGTCTCTAACCAGCTACAGACCTGTCTCTAACCAGCTACAGACCTGTCTCTAACCAGCTATAGACCTATCTCTAACCAGACATAGACCTGTCTCGAACTAGCTACAGACCTGTCTCTAACCAGCTATAGACCTATCTCTAACCAGACATAGACCTGTCTCTAACCAGCTAAAGACATGTCTCTAACCAGCTACAGACCTGTCTCTAACCAGCTACAGACCTTTCTCTAACCAGCTACAGACCTGTCTCTAACCAGCTATAGATCTGTCTCTAACCAGCTACAGACCTGTCTCTAACCAGCTATAGATCTGTCTCTAACCAGCTATAGATCTGTCTCTAACCAGCTCAAGGTCTGTCTCTAACCAGCTACAAACCTGTCTCTAACCAGTTATAGATCTGTCTCTAACCAGCTATAGATCTGTCTCTAACCAGCTACAGACCTGTCTCTAACCAGCTACAGACTTGTCTCTAACCAGCTATAGATCTGTCTCTAACCAGTTACAGACCTGTCTCTAACCAGCTACAGACCTGTCTCTAACCAGCTACAGACCACTCTCTAACCAGCTACAGTCCTGTCTCTAACCAGCTATAGACCAGTCTCTAACCAGATATAGACCTGTCTCTAACCAGCTACAGACCTGTCTCTAACCAGCTACAGACCTGTCTCTAACCAACTACAGACCTGTCTCTAACCAGACATAGACCTGTCTCTAACCAGCTACAGACCTGTCTCTAACCAGCTACAGACCTGTCTCTAACCAGCTATAGACCTATCTCTAACCAGACATAGACCTGTCTCTAACCAGACATAGACCTGTCTCTAACCAGCTACAGACCTGTCTCTAACCAGCTACAGACCTGTCTCTAATCAGACACAGACCTGTCTCTAACCAGACATAGACCTGTCTCTAACCAGCTACAGACCTGTCTATAACCAGACACAGACCTGTCTCTAACCAGACATAGACCTGTCTCTAACCAGCTACAGACCTGTCTATAACCAGCTACAGACCTGTCTCTAACCAGACATAGACCTGTCTCTAACCAGCTACAGACCTGTCTCTAACCAGCTACAGACCTGTCTCTAACCAGCTATAGACCTGTCTCTAACCAGCTATAGACCTGTCTCTAACCAGCTACAGACCTGTCTCTAACCAGCTATAGACCTATCTCTAACCAGACATAGACCTGTCTCTAACTAGCTACAGACCAGTCTCTAACCAGCTATAGACCTGTCTCCAACCAGCTACAGACCTGTCTCTAACCAGTTATAGATCTGTCTCTAACCAGACATAGACCTGTCTCTAACCAGCTACAGACCTGTCTCTAACCAGCTATAGACCCTTCTCTAACCAGCTATAGACCTGTCTCTAACCAGCTACAGACCTGTCTCTAACCAGCTACAGACCTTTCTCTAACCAGCTACAGACCTGTCTCTAACCAGCTATAGATCTGTCTCTAACCAGCTACAGACCTTTCTCTAACCAGCTATAGACCTGTCTCTAACCAGCTACAGATCTATCTCTAACCAGCTACAGACCTGTCTCTAACCAGCTATAGATCTGTCTCTAACCAGCTATAGATCTGTCTCTAACCAGCTACAGACCTGTCTCTAACCAGCTACAGACTTGTCTCTAACCAGCTATAGATCTGTCTCTAACCAGTTACAGACCTGTCTCTAACCAGCTACATACCTGTCTCTAACCACCTACAGACCTGTCTCTAACCAGCTACATACCTGTCTCTAACCACCTACAGACCACTCTCTAACCAGCTACAGACCTGTCTCTAACCAGCTACAGACCTGTCTCTAACCAGCTATAGACCAGTCTCTAACCAGATATAGACCTGTCTCTAACCAGCTAAAGACCTGTCTCTAACCAGCTATAGACCAGTCTCTAACCAGATATAGACCTGTCTCTAACCAGCTAAAGACCTGTCTCTAACCAGACATAGACCTATTTCTAACCAGACATAGACCTGTCTCTAACTAGCTACAGACCTGTCTCTAACCAGCTATAGACCTATCTCTAACCAGACATAGACCTGTCTCTAACCAGCTAAAGACCTGTCTCTAACCAGCTATAGACCTGTCTCTAACCAGCTACAGACCTGTCTCTAACCAGCTACAGACTTGTCTCTAACCAGCTAAAGACCTGTCTCTAACCAGCTACAGACCTGTCTCTAACCAGCTATAGATCTGTCTCTAACCAGCTACAGACCTGTCTATAACCAGCTGAAGATCTGTCTCTAACCAGCTATAGTTCTGTCTCTAACCAGCTACAGACCTGTCTCTAACCAGCTATAGACCTATCTCTAACCAGACATAGACCTGTCTCTAACTAGCTACAGGCCTGTCTCTAACCAGCTATAGACCCTTCTCTAACCAGCTATAGACCTGTCTCTAACCAGCTACAGACCTGTCTCTAACCAGCTACAGACTTGTCTCTAACCAGCTACAGACCTGTCTCTAACCAGTCATAGACTTGTCTCTAACCAGACATAGACCTGTCTCTAACCAGCTACAGACCTGTCTCTAACTAATTACAGACCTGTCTCTAACCAGCTACAGACCTGTCTCTAACCAGCTATAGACCTGTCTCTAACCAGTCATAGACTTGTCTCTAACCAGACATAGACCTGTCTCTAACCAGCTACAGACCTGTCTCTAACCAGACATAGACCTGTCTCTAACCAGCTACAGACCTGTCTCTAACTAATTAAAGACCTGTCTCTAACCAGCTACAGACCTGTCTCTAACCAGCTACAGACTTGTCTCTAACCAGACATAGACCTGTCTCTAACCAGCTACAGACCTGTCTCTAACTAATTACAGACCTGTCTCTAACCAGCTATAGACCTATCTCTAACCAGACATAGACCTGTCTCTAACTAGCTACAGACCTGTCTCTAACCAGCTATAGACCTGTCTCTAACCAGCTACAGACCTATCTCTAACCAGTTATAGATCTGTCTCTAACCAGACATAGACCTGTCTCTAACCAGCTACAGACCTGTCTCTAACCAGCTATAGACCCTTCTCTAACCAGCTATAGACCTGTCTCTAACCAGCTACAGACCTGTCTCTAACCAGCTACAGACCTTTCTCTAACCAGCTACAGACCTGTCTCTAACCAGCTATAGATCTGTCTCTAACCAGCTACAGACCTTTCTCTAACCAGCTATAGACCTGTCTCTAACCAGCTACAGATCTATCTCTAACCAGCTACAGACCTGTCTCTAACCAGCTATAGATCTGTCTCTAACCAGCTATAGATCTGTCTCTAACCAGCTACAGACCTGTCTCTAACCAGCTACAGACTTGTCTCTAACCAGCTATAGATCTGTCTCTAACCAGTTACAGACCTGTCTCTAACCAGCTACATACCTGTCTCTAACCACCTACAGACCACTCTCTAACCAGCTACAGACCTGTCTCTAACCAGCTACAGACCTGTCTCTAACCAGCTATAGACCAGTCTCTAACCAGATATAGACCTGTCTCTAACCAGCTAAAGACCTGTCTCTAACCAGCTATAGACCAGTCTCTAACCAGATATAGACCTGTCTCTAACCAGCTAAAGACCTGTCTCTAACCAGACATAGACCTATTTCTAACCAGACATAGACCTGTCTCTAACTAGCTACAGACCTGTCTCTAACCAGCTATAGACCTATCTCTAACCAGACATAGACCTGTCTCTAACCAGCTAAAGACCTGTTTCTAACCAGCTATAGACCTGTCTCTAACCAGCTACAGACCTGTCTCTAACCAGCTACAGACTTGTCTCTAACCAGCTAAAGACCTGTCTCTAACCAGCTACAGACCTGTCTCTAACCAGCTATAGATCTGTCTCTAACCAGCTACAGACCTGTCTGTAACCAGCTGAAGATCTGTCTCTAACCAGCTATAGATCTGTCTCTAACCAGCTACAGACCTGTCTCTAACCAGCTATAGACCTATCTCTAACCAGACATAGACCTGTCTCTAACTAGCTACAGGCCTGTCTCTAACCAGCTATAGACCCTTCTCTAACCAGCTATAGACCTGTCTCTAACCAGCTACAGACCTGTCTCTAACCAGCTACAGACTTGTCTCTAACCAGCTACAGACCTGTCTCTAACCAGTCATAGACTTGTCTCTAACCAGACATAGACCTGTCTCTAACCAGCTACAGACCTGTCTCTAACTAATTACAGACCTGTCTCTAACCAGCTACAGACCTGTCTCTAACCAGCTATAGACCTGTCTCTAACCAGTCATAGACTTGTCTCTAACCAGACATAGACCTGTCTCTAACCAGCTACAGACCTGTCTCTAACCAGACATAGACCTGTCTCTAACCAGCTACAGACCTGTCTCTAACTAATTAAAGACCTGTCTCTAACCAGCTACAGACCTGTCTCTAACCAGCTACAGACTTGTCTCTAACCAGACATAGACCTGTCTCTAACCAGCTACAGACCTGTCTCTAACTAATTACAGACCTGTCTCTAACCAGCTACAGACCTGTGTCTAACCAGATATAGACCTGTCTCTAACCAGCTATAGACCTGTCTCTAACCAGCTATAGACCTGTTTCTAACCAGCTACAGACCTGTCTCTAACCAGCTACAGACCTGTCTCTAACCAGCTGTAGACATATCTCTAACCAGACATAGACCTATCTCTAACCAGACATAGACCTGTCTCTAACCAGCTACAGACCTGTCTCTAACCAGCTATAGACCCTTCTCTAACCAGCTATAGACCTGTCTCTAACCAGCTACAGACCTGTCTCTAACCAGCTACAGACCTTTCTCTAACCAGCTACAGACCTGTCTCTAACCAGCTATAGATCTGTCTCTAACCAGCTAAAGACCTGTCTCTAACCAGCTATAGATCTGTCTCTAACCAGCTCTAGATCTGTCTCTAACCAGCTACAGACCTGTCTCTAACCAGTTATAGATCTGTCTCTAACCAGCTATAGATCTGTCTCTAACCAGCTACAGACCTGTCTCTAACCAGCTACAGACTTGTCTCTAACCAGCTATAGATCTGTCTCTAACCAGTTACAGACCTGTCTCTAACCAGCTACAGACCTGTCTCTAACCAGCTACATACCACTCTCTAACCAGCTACAGTCCTGTCTCTAACCAGCTATAGACCAGTCTCTAACCAGCTACAGACCTGTCTCTAACCAGCTATAGACATATCTCTAACCAGACATAGACCTATCTCTAACCAGACATAGACCTGTCTCTAACCAGCTACAGACCTGTCTCTAACCAGCTACATACCACTCTCTAACCAGCTACAGTCCTGTCTCTAACCAGCTATAGACCAGTCTCTAACCAGCTACAGACCTGTCTCTAACCAGCTATAGACATATCTCTAACCAGACATAGACCTATCTCTAACCAGACATAGACCTGTCTCTAACCAGCTACAGACCTGTCTCTAACCAGCTACATACCACTCTCTAACCAGCTACAGTCCTGTCTCTAACCAGCTATAGACCAGTCTCTAACCAGCTACAGACCTGTCTCTAACCAGCTATAGACATATCTCTAACCAGACATAGACCTATCTCTAACCAGCTATAGACCCTTCTCTAACCAGCTATAGACCTGTCTCTAACCAGCTAAAGACCTGTCTCTAACCAGCTACAGACCTTTCTCTAACCAGCTACAGACCTGTCTCTAACCAGCTATAGATCTGTCTCTAACCAGCTACAGACCTTTCTCTAACCAGCTATAGACCTGTCTCTAACCAGCTACAGATCTATCTCTAACCAGCTACAGACCTGTCTCTAACCAGCTATAGATCTGTCTCTAACCAGCTATAGATCTGTCTCTAACCAGCTACAGACCTGTCTCTAACCAGCTACAGACTTGTCTCTAACCAGCTATAGATCTGTCTCTAACCAGTTACAGACCTGTCTCTAACCAGCTACATACCTGTCTCTAACCACCTACAGACCACTCTCTAACCAGCTACAGACCTGTCTCTAACCAGCTACAGACCTGTCTCTAACCAGCTATAGACCAGTCTCTAACCAGATATAGACCTGTCTCTAACGAGCTACAGACCTGTCTCTAACCAGACATAGACCTATTTCTAACCAGACATAGACCTGTCTCTAACTAGCTACAGACCTGTCTCTAACCAGCTATAGACCTATCTCTAACCAGACATAGACCTGTCTCTAACCAGCTAAAGACCTGTCTCTAACCAGCTATAGACCTGTCTCTAACCAGCTACAGACCTGTCTCTAACCAGCTACAGACTTGTCTCTAACCAGCTAAAGACCTGTCTCTAACCAGCTACAGACCTGTCTCTAACCAGCTATAGACCTGTCTCTAACCAGCTACAGACCTGTCTATAACCAGCTGAAGATCTGTCTCTAACCAGCTATAGATCTGTCTCTAACCAGCTACAGACCTGTCTCTAACCAGCTATAGACCTATCTCTAACCAGACATAGACCTGTCTCTAACTAGCTACAGGCCTGTCTCTAACCAGCTATAGACCCTTCTCTAACCAGCTATAGACCTGTCTCTAACCAGCTACAGACCTGTCTCTAACCAGCTACAGACTTGTCTCTAACCAGCTACAGACCTGTCTCAAACCAGTCATAGACTTGTCTCTAACCAGACATAGACCTGTCTCTAACCAGCTACAGACCTGTCTCTAACTAATTACAGACCTGTCTCTAACCAGCTAATGACCACTCTCTAACCAGCTATAGACCTGTCTCTAACCAGTCATAGACTTGTCTCTAACCAGACATAGACCTGTCTCTAACCAGCTACAGACCTGTCTCTAACCAGACATAGACCTGTCTCTAACCAGCTACAGACCTGTCTCTAACTAATTAAAGACCTGTCTCTAACCAGCTACAGACCTGTCTCTAACCAGCTACAGACTTGTCTCTAACCAGACACAGACCTGTCTCTAACCAGCTACAGACCTGTCTCGAACCAGATATAGACCTGTCTCTAACCAGCTATAGACCTGTCTCTAACCAGCTATAGACCTGTCTCTAAACAGCTACAGACCTGTCTCTAACCAGCTACAGACCTGTCTCTAACCAGCTATAGACATATCTCTAACCAGAAGTAGACCTATCTCTAACCAGACATAGACCTGTCTCTAACCAGCTACAGACCTGTCTCTAACCAGCTATAGACCCTTCTCTAACCAGCTATAGACCTGTCTCTAACCAGCTACAGACCTGTCTCTAACCAGCTACAGACTTGTCTCTAACCAGCTAAAGACCTGTCTCTAACCAGCTACAGACCTGTCTCTAACCAGCTATAGATCTGTCTCTAACCAGCTACAGACCTGTCTATAACCAGCTGAAGATCTGTCTCTAACCAGCTATAGATCTGTCTCTAACCAGCTACAGACCTGTCTCTAACCAGCTATAGACCTATCTCTAACCAGACATAGACCTGTCTCTAACTAGCTACAGGCCTGTCTCTAACCAGCTATAGACCCTTCTCTAACCAGCTATAGACCTGTCTCTAACCAGCTACAGACCTGTCTCTAACCAGCTACAGACTTGTCTCTAACCAGCTACAGACCTGTCTCTAACCAGTCATAGACTTGTCTCTAACCAGACATAGACCTGTCTCTAACCAGCTACAGACCTGTCTCTAACCAGACATAGACCTGTCTCTAACCAGCTACAGACCTGTCTCTAACTAATTAAAGACCTGTCTCTAACCGGCTACAGACCTGTCTCTAACCAGCTACAGACCTGTCTCTAACCAGCTATAGACCAGTCTCTAACCGGCTACAGACCTTTCTCTAACCAGCTACAGACCTGTCTCTAACCAGCTATAGACCAGTCTCTAACCGGCTACAGACCTGTCTCTAACCAGCTACAGACCTGTCTCTAACCAGACATAGACCTGTCTCTAACCAGCTATAGATCTGTCTCTAACCAGTTACAGACCTGTCTCTAACCAGACATAGACCTGTCTCTAACCAGCTATAGATCTGTCTCTAAACAGCTACAGACCTGTCTCTAACCAGCTATAGATCTGTCTCTAACCAGCTATAGATCTGTCTCTAACCAGCTACAGACGTGTCTCTAACCAGCTACAGACTTGTCTCTAACCAGGTATAGATCTGTCTCTAACCAGCTACAGACCTGTCTCTAACCAGCTACAGACCTGTCTCTAACCAGCTACAGACCTGTCTCTAACCAGCTACAGACCAGACCTGTCTCTAACCAGATATAGACCTGTCTCTAACCAGCTACAGATCTGTCTCTAACCAGCTATAGACCTGTCTCTAACCAGCTATAGACCTGTCTCTAACCAGAAATAGACCTGTCTCTAACCAGCTACAGACCTGTCTCTAACCAGCTATAGACCTGTCTCTAACCAGCTATAGACCTGTCTCTAACCAGATATAGACCTGTCTCTAACCAGCTACAGACCTGTCTCTAACCAGCTATAGACATGTCTCTAACCAGACATAGACCTGTCTCTAACCAGCTACAGACCTGTCTCTAACCAGCTATAGACCTGTCTCTAACCAGCTACAGACCTGTCTCTAACCAGCTACAGACCTGTCTCTAACCAGCTATAGACCTATCTCTAACCAGACATAGACCTGTCTCGAACTAGCTACAGACCTGTCTCTAACCAGCTATAGACCTATCTCTAACCAGACATAGACCTGTCTCTAACCAGCTAAAGACATGTCTCTAACCAGCTATAGACCTGTCTCTAACCAGCTACAGACCTGTCTCTAACCAGCTACAGACCTGTCTCTAACCAGCTACAGACCTTTCTCTAACCAGCTACAGACCTGTCTCTAACCAGCTATAGATCTGTCTCTAACCAGCTACAGACCTGTCTCTAACCAGCTATAGATCTGTCTCTAACCAGCTATAGATCTGTCTCTAACCAGCTCAAGATCTGTCTCTAACCAGCTACAAACCTGTCTCTAACCAGTTATAGATCTGTCTCTAACCAGCTATAGATCTGTCTCTAACCAGCTACAGACCTGTCTCTAACCAGCTACAGACTTGTCTCTAACCAGCTATAGATCTGTCTCTAACCAGTTACAGACCTGTCTCTAACCAGCTACAGACCTGTCTCTAACCAGCTACAGACCACTCTCTAACCAGCTACAGTCCTGTCTCTAACCAGCTATAGACCAGTCTCTAACCAGATATAGACCTGTCTCTAACCAGCTACAGACCTGTCTCTAACCAGCTACAGACCTGTCTCTAACCAGCTACAGACCTGTCTCTAACCAGACATAGACCTGTCTCTAACCAGCTACAGACCTGTCTCTAACCAGCTACAGACCTGTCTCTAACCAGCTATAGACCTATCTCTAACCAGACATAGACCTGTCTCTAACCAGACATAGACCTGTCTCTAACCAGCTACAGACCTGTCTCTAACCAGCTACAGACCTGTCTCTAACCAGACACAGACCTGTCTCTAACCAGACATAGACCTGTCTCTAACCAGCTACAGACCTGTCTATAACCAGACACAGACCTGTCTCTAACCAGACATAGACCTGTCTCTAACCAGCTACAGACCTGTCTATAACCAGCTACAGACCTGTCTCTAACCAGACATAGACCTGTCTCTAACCAGCTACAGACCTGTCTCTAACCAGCTACAGACCTGTCTCTAACCAGCTATAGACCTGTCTCTAACCAGCTATAGACCTGTCTCTAACCAGCTACAGACCTGTCTCTAACCAGCTATAGACCTATCTCTAACCAGCTACAGACCTGTCTCTAACCAGTTATAGATCTGTCTCTAACCAGACATAGACCTGTCTCTAACCAGCTACAGACCTGTCTCTAACCAGCTATAGACCCTTCTCTAACCAGCTATAGACCTGTCTCTAACCAGCTACAGACCTGTCTCTAACCAGCTACAGACCTTTCTCTAACCAGCTACAGACCTGTCTCTAACCAGCTATAGATCTGTCTCTAACCAGCTACAGACCTTTCTCTAACCAGCTATAGACCTGTCTCTAACCAGCTACAGATCTATCTCTAACCAGCTACAGACCTGTCTCTAACCAGCTATAGATCTGTCTCTAACCAGCTATAGATCTGTCTCTAACCAGCTACAGACCTGTCTCTAACCAGCTACAGACTTGTCTCTAACCAGCTATAGATCTGTCTCTAACCAGTTACAGACCTGTCTCTAACCAGCTACATACCTGTCTCTAACCACCTACAGACCTGTCTCTAACCAGCTACATACCTGTCTCTAACCACCTACAGACCACTCTCTAACCAGCTACAGACCTGTCTCTAACCAGCTACAGACCTGTCTCTAACCAGCTATAGACCAGTCTCTAACCAGATATAGACCTGTCTCTAACCAGCTAAAGACCTGTCTCTAACCAGCTATAGACCAGTCTCTAACCAGATATAGACCTGTCTCTAACCAGCTAAAGACCTGTCTCTAACCAGACATAGACCTATTTCTAACCAGACATAGACCTGTCTCTAACTAGCTACAGACCTGTCTCTAACCAGCTATAGACCTATCTCTAACCAGACATAGACCTGTCTCTAACCAGCTAAAGACCTGTCTCTAACCAGCTATAGACCTGTCTCTAACCAGCTACAGACCTGTCTCTAACCAGCTACAGACTTGTCTCTAACCAGCTAAAGACCTGTCTCTAACCAGCTACAGACCTGTCTCTAACCAGCTATAGATCTGTCTCTAACCAGCTACAGACCTGTCTATAACCAGCTGAAGATCTGTCTCTAACCAGCTATAGTTCTGTCTCTAACCAGCTACAGACCTGTCTCTAACCAGCTATAGACCTATCTCTAACCAGACATAGACCTGTCTCTAACTAGCTACAGGCCTGTCTCTAACCAGCTATAGACCCTTCTCTAACCAGCTATAGACCTGTCTCTAACCAGCTACAGACCTGTCTCTAACCAGCTACAGACTTGTCTCTAACCAGCTACAGACCTGTCTCTAACCAGTCATAGACTTGTCTCTAACCAGACATAGACCTGTCTCTAACCAGCTACAGACCTGTCTCTAACTAATTACAGACCTGTCTCTAACCAGCTACAGACCTGTCTCTAACCAGCTATAGACCTGTCTCTAACCAGTCATAGACTTGTCTCTAACCAGACATAGACCTGTCTCTAACCAGCTACAGACCTGTCTCTAACCAGACATAGACCTGTCTCTAACCAGCTACAGACCTGTCTCTAACTAATTAAAGACCTGTCTCTAACCAGCTACAGACCTGTCTCTAACCAGCTACAGACTTGTCTCTAACCAGACATAGACCTGTCTCTAACCAGCTACAGACCTGTCTCTAACTAATTACAGACCTGTCTCTAACCAGCTATAGACCTATCTCTAACCAGACATAGACCTGTCTCTAACTAGCTACAGACCTGTCTCTAACCAGCTATAGACCTGTCTCTAACCAGCTACAGACCTATCTCTAACCAGTTATAGATCTGTCTCTAACCAGACATAGACCTGTCTCTAACCAGCTACAGACCTGTCTCTAACCAGCTATAGACCCTTCTCTAACCAGCTATAGACCTGTCTCTAACCAGCTACAGACCTGTCTCTAACCAGCTACAGACCTTTCTCTAACCAGCTACAGACCTGTCTCTAACCAGCTATAGATCTGTCTCTAACCAGCTACAGACCTTTCTCTAACCAGCTATAGACCTGTCTCTAACCAGCTACAGATCTATCTCTAACCAGCTACAGACCTGTCTCTAACCAGCTATAGATCTGTCTCTAACCAGCTATAGATCTGTCTCTAACCAGCTACAGACCTGTCTCTAACCAGCTACAGACTTGTCTCTAACCAGCTATAGATCTGTCTCTAACCAGTTACAGACCTGTCTCTAACCAGCTACATACCTGTCTCTAACCACCTAAAGACCACTCTCTAACCAGCTACAGACCTGTCTCTAACCAGCTACAGACCTGTCTCTAACCAGCTATAGACCAGTCTCTAACCAGATATAGACCTGTCTCTAACCAGCTAAAGACCTGTCTCTAACCAGCTATAGACCAGTCTCTAACCAGATATAGACCTGTCTCTAACCAGCTAAAGACCTGTCTCTAACCAGACATAGACCTATTTCTAACCAGACATAGACCTGTCTCTAACTAGCTACAGACCTGTCTCTAACCAGCTATAGACCTATCTCTAACCAGACATAGACCTGTCTCTAACCAGCTAAAGACCTGTCTCTAACCAGCTATAGACCTGTCTCTAACCAGCTACAGACCTGTCTCTAACCAGCTACAGACCTGTCTCTAACCAGCTAAAGACCTGTCTCTAACCAGCTACAGACCTGTCTCTAACCAGCTATAGATCTGTCTCTAACCAGCTACAGACCTGTCTATAACCAGCTGAAGATCTGTCTCTAACCAGCTATAGATCTGTCTCTAACCAGCTACAGACCTGTCTCTAACCAGCTATAGACCTATCTCTAACCAGACATAGACCTGTCTCTAACTAGCTACAGGCCTGTCTCTAACCAGCTATAGACCCTTCTCTAACCAGCTATAGACCTGTCTCTAACCAGCTACAGACCTGTCTCTAACCAGCTACAGACTTGTCTCTAACCAGCTACAGACCTGTCTCTAACCAGTCATAGACTTGTCTCTAACCAGACATAGACCTGTCTCTAACCAGCTACAGACCTGTCTCTAACTAATTACAGACCTGTCTCTAACCAGCTACAGACCTGTCTCTAACCAGCTATAGACCTGTCTCTAACCAGTCATAGACTTGTCTCTAACCAGACATAGACCTGTCTCTAACCAGCTACAGACCTGTCTCTAACCAGACATAGACCTGTCTCTAACCAGCTACAGACCTGTCTCTAACTAATTAAAGACCTGTCTCTAACCAGCTACAGACCTGTCTCTAACCAGCTACAGACTTGTCTCTAACCAGACATAGACCTGTCTCTAACCAGCTACAGACCTGTCTCTAACTAATTACAGACCTGTCTCTAACCAGCTACAGACCTGTGTCTAACCAGATATAGACCTGTCTCTAACCAGCTATAGACCTGTCTCTAACCAGCTATAGACCTGTTTCTAACCAGCTACAGACCTGTCTCTAACCAGCTACAGACCTGTCTCTAACCAGCTGTAGACATATCTCTAACCAGACATAGACCTATCTCTAACCAGACATAGACCTGTCTCTAACCAGCTACAGACCTGTCTCTAACCAGCTATAGACCCTTCTCTAACCAGCTATAGACCTGTCTCTAACCAGCTACAGACCTGTCTCTAACCAGCTACAGACCTTTCTCTAACCAGCTACAGACCTGTCTCTAACCAGCTATAGATCTGTCTCTAACCAGCTAAAGACCTGTCTCTAACCAGCTATAGATCTGTCTCTAACCAGCTCTAGATCTGTCTCTAACCAGCTACAGACCTGTCTCTAACCAGTTATAGATCTGTCTCTAACCAGCTATAGATCTGTCTCTAACCAGCTACAGACCTGTCTCTAACCAGCTACAGACTTGTCTCTAACCAGCTATAGATCTGTCTCTAACCAGTTACAGACCTGTCTCTAACCAGCTACAGACCTGTCTCTAACCAGCTACATACCACTCTCTAACCAGCTACAGTCCTGTCTCTAACCAGCTATAGACCAGTCTCTAACCAGCTACAGACCTGTCTCTAACCAGCTATAGACATATCTCTAACCAGACATAGACCTATCTCTAACCAGACATAGACCTGTCTCTAACCAGCTACAGACCTGTCTCTAACCAGCTACATACCACTCTCTAACCAGCTACAGTCCTGTCTCTAACCAGCTATAGACCAGTCTCTAACCAGCTACAGACCTGTCTCTAACCAGCTATAGACATATCTCTAACCAGACATAGACCTATCTCTAACCAGACATAGACCTGTCTCTAACCAGCTACAGACCTGTCTCTAACCAGCTACATACCACTCTCTAACCAGCTACAGTCCTGTCTCTAACCAGCTATAGACCAGTCTCTAACCAGCTACAGACCTGTCTCTAACCAGCTATAGACATATCTCTAACCAGACATAGACCTATCTCTAACCAGCTATAGACCCTTCTCTAACCAGCTATAGACCTGTCTCTAACCAGCTACAGACCTGTCTCTAACCAGCTACAGACCTTTCTCTAACCAGCTACAGATCTATCTCTAACCAGCTACAGACCTGTCTCTAACCAGCTATAGATCTGTCTCTAACCAGCTATAGATCTGTCTCTAACCAGCTACAGACCTGTCTCTAACCAGCTACAGACTTGTCTCTAACCAGCTATAGATCTGTCTCTAACCAGTTACAGACCTGTCTCTAACCAGCTACATACCTGTCTCTAACCACCTACAGACCACTCTCTAACCAGCTACAGACCTGTCTCTAACCAGCTACAGACCTGTCTCTAACCAGCTATAGACCAGTCTCTAACCAGATATAGACCTGTCTCTAACGAGCTACAGACCTGTCTCTAACCAGACATAGACCTATTTCTAACCAGACATAGACCTGTCTCTAACTAGCTACAGACCTGTCTCTAACCAGCTATAGACCTATCTCTAACCAGACATAGACCTGTCTCTAACCAGCTAAAGACCTGTCTCTAACCAGCTATAGACCTGTCTCTAACCAGCTACAGACCTGTCTCTAACCAGCTACAGACTTGTCTCTAACCAGCTAAAGACCTGTCTCTAACCAGCTACAGACCTGTCTCTAACCAGCTATAGACCTGTCTCTAACTAGCTACAGACCTGTCTATAACCAGCTGAAGATCTGTCTCTAACCAGCTATAGATCTGTCTCTAACCAGCTACAGACCTGTCTCTAACCAGCTATAGACCTATCTCTAACCAGACATAGACCTGTCTCTAACTAGCTACAGGCCTGTCTCTAACCAGCTATAGACCCTTCTCTAACCAGCTATAGACCTGTCTCTAACCAGCTACAGACCTGTCTCTAACCAGCTACAGACTTGTCTCTAACCAGCTACAGACCTGTCTCTAACCAGTCATAGACTTGTCTCTAACCAGACATAGACCTGTCTCTAACCAGCTACAGACCTGTCTCTAACTAATTACAGACCTGTCTCTAACCAGCTAATGACCACTCTCTAACCAGCTATAGACCTGTCTCTAACCAGTCATAGACTTGTCTCTAACCAGACATAGACCTGTCTCTAACCAGCTACAGACCTGTCTCTAACCAGACATAGACCTGTCTCTAACCAGCTACAGACCTGTCTCTAACTAATTAAAGACCTGTCTCTAACCAGCTACAGACCTGTCTCTAACCAGCTACAGACTTGTCTCTAACCAGACACAGACCTGTCTCTAACCAGCTACAGACCTGTCTCGAACCAGATATAGACCTGTCTCTAACCAGCTATAGACCTGTCTCTAACCAGCTATAGACCTGTCTCTAAACAGCTACAGACCTGTCTCTAACCAGCTACAGACCTGTCTCTAACCAGCTATAGACATATCTCTAACCAGAAGTAGACCTATCTCTAACCAGACATAGACCTGTCTCTAACCAGCTACAGACCTGTCTCTAACCAGCTATAGACCCTTCTCTAACCAGCTATAGACCTGTCTCTAACCAGCTACAGACCTGTCTCTAACCAGCTACAGACTTGTCTCTAACCAGCTAAAGACCTGTCTCTAACCAGCTACAGACCTGTCTCTAACCAGCTATAGATCTGTCTCTAACCAGCTACAGACCTGTCTATAACCAGCTGAAGATCTGTCTCTAACCAGCTATAGATCTGTCTCTAACCAGCTACAGACCTGTCTCTAACCAGCTATAGACCTGTCTCTAACTAGCTACAGGCCTGTCTCTAACCAGCTATAGACCCTTCTCTAACCAGCTATAGACCTGTCTCTAACCAGCTACAGACCTGTCTCTAACCAGCTACAGACTTGTCTCTAACCAGCTACAGACCTGTCTCTAACCAGTCATAGACTTGTCTCTAACCAGACATAGACCTGTCTCTAACCAGCTACAGACCTGTCTCTAACCAGACATAGACCTGTCTCTAACCAGCTACAGACCTGTCTCTAACTAATTAAAGACCTTTCTCTAACCAGCTACAGACCTGTCTCTAACCAGCTCCAGACTTGTCTCTAACCAGACACAGACCTGTCTCTAACCAGCTACAGACCTGTCTCGAACCAGATATAGACCTGTCTCTAACCAGCTATAGACCTGTCTCTAACCAGCTATAGACCTGTCTCTAAACAGCTACAGACCTGTCTCTAACCAGCTACAGACCTGTCTCTAACCGGCTATAGACATATCTCTAACCAGAAGTAGACCTATCTCTAACCAGACATAGACCTGTCTCTAACCAGCTACAGACCTGTCTCTAACCAGCTATAGACCCTTCTCTAACCAGCTATAGACCTGTCTCTAACCAGCTACAGACCTGTCTCTAACCAGCTACAGACCTTTCTCTAACCAGCTACAGACCTGTCTCTAACCAGCTATAGATCTGTCTCTAACCAGCTAAAGACCTGTCTCTAACCAGCTATAGATCTGTCTCTAACCAGCTCTAGATCTGTCTCTAACCAGCTACAGACCTGTCTCTAACCAGTTATAGATCTGTCTCTAACCAGCTATAGATCTGTCTCTAACCAGCTACAGACCACTCTCTAACCAGCTACAGTCCTTTCTCTAACCAGCTATAGACCAGTCTCTAACCAGATATAGACGTGTCTCTAACCAGCTGTAGACCTGTCTCTAACCAGCTACAGACCTGTCTCTAACCAGCTACAGACCTGTCTCTAACCAGACATAGACCTGTCTCTAACCAGCTACAGACCTGTCTCTAACCAGCTACAGACCTGTCTCTAACCAGCTACAGACCTGTCTCTAACCAGACATAGACCTGTCTCTAACCAGCTACAGACCTGTCTCTAACCAGATATAGACCTGTCTCTAACCAGCTGTAGACCTGTCTCTAACCAGCTACAGACCTGTCTCTAACCAGCTACAGACCTGTCTCGAACCAGACATAGACCTGTCTCTAACCAGCTACAGACCTGTCTCTAACCAGCTATAGACCTGTCTCTAACCAGCTACAGACCTGTCTCTAACCAGCTACTAAACTGTCTCTAACCAGCTATAGACCTATCTCTAACCAGCTACAGACCTGTCTCTAACCAGCTACAGACCTGTCTCTAACCAGATATAGACCTGTCTCTAACCAGCTGTAGACCTGTCTCTAACCAGCTATAGACCTGTCTCTAACCAGCTATAGACCTGTCTCTAACCAGCTACAGATCTATCTCTAACCAGCTACAGACCTGTCTCTAACCAGCTATAGATCTGTCTCTAACCAGCTATAGATCTGTCTCTAACCAGCTACAGACCTGTCTCTAACCAGCTACAGACTTGTCTCTAACCAGCTATAGATCTGTCTCTAACCAGTTACAGACCTGTCTCTAACCAGCTACAGACCACTCTCTAACCAGCTATAGACCTGTCTCTAACCAGCTATAGACCAGTCTCTAACCAGATATAGACCTGTCTCTAACCAGCTACAGACCTGTCTCTAACCAGACATAGACCTGTCTCTAACCAGCTACAGACCTGTCTCTAACCAGCTATAGACCTGTCTCTAACCAGCTACAGACCTGTCTCTAACCAGCTACAGACCTGTCTCTAACCAGCTATAGACCTATCTCTAACCAGACATAGACCTGTCTCTAACTAGCTACAGACCTGTCTCTAACCAGCTATAGACCTATCTCTAACCAGACATAGACCTGTCTCTAACCAGCTAAAGACCTGTCTCTAACCAGCTATAGACCTGTCTCTAACCAGCTACAGACCTGTCTCTAACCAGCTACAGACTTGTCTCTAACCAGCTCTAGATCTGTCTCTAACCAGCTACAGACCTGTCTCTAACCAGCTATAGATCTGTCTCTAACCAGCTACAGACCTGTCTCTAACCAGCTACAGACCTGTCTCTAACCAGCTATAGACCTGTCTCTAACCAGACATAGACCTGTCTCTAACTAGCTACAGACCTGTCTCTAACCAGCTATAGACCTATCTCTAACCAGACATAGACCTGTCTCTAACCAGCTAAAGACCTGTCTCTAACCAGCTAAAGACCTGTCTCTAACCAGCTACAGACCTGTCTCTAACCAGCTACAGACCTGTCTCTAACCAGCTACAGACTTGTCTCTAACCAGCTACAGACCTGTCTATAACCAGCTGAAGATCTGTCTCTAACCAGCTATAGATCTGTCTCTAACCAGCTACAGACCTGTCTCTAACCAGCTATAGATCTGTCTCTAACCAGCTATAGATCTGTCTCTAACCAGCTCTAGATCTGTCTCTAACCAGCTACAGACCTGTCTCTAACCAGCTATAGATCTGTCTCTAACCAGCTATAGATCTGTCTCTAACCAGCTATAGATCTGTCTCTAACCAGCTACAGACCTGTCTATAACCAGCTATAGATCTGTCTCTAACCAGCTATAGATCTGTCTCTAACCAGCTACAGACCTGTCTCTAACCAGCTACAGACTTGTCTCTAACCAGCTATAGATCTGTCTCTAACCAGCTATAGATCTGTCTCTAACCAGCTACAGACCTGTCTCTAACCAGCTACAGACTTGTCTCTAACTAGCTACAGACCTGTCTCTAACCAGCTACAGACCTATCTCTAACCAGACATAGACCTGTCTCTAACCAGCTAAAGACCTGTCTCTAACCAGCTATAGACCTGTCTCTAACCAGCTACAGACCTGTCTCTAACCAGCTACAGACTTGTCTCTAACCAGCTACAGACCTGTCTATAACCAGCTGAAGATCTGTCTCTAACCAGCTATAGATCTGTCTCTAACCAGCTACAGACCTGTCTCTAACCAGCTATAGATCTGTCTCTAACCAGCTATAGACCTGTCTCTAACCAGACATAGATCTGTCTCTAACCAGCTACAGACCTGTCTCTAACCAGCTATAGATCTGTCTCTAACCAGCTATAGATCTGTCTCTAACCAGCTATAGATCTGTCTCTAACCAGCTACAGACCTGTCTATAACCAGCTATAGATCTGTCTCTAACCAGCTATAGATCTGACTCTAACCAGCTACAGACCTGTCTATAACCAGCTATAGATCTGTCTCTAACCAGCTATAGATCTGTCTCTAACCAGCTACAGACCTGTCTCTAACCAGCTACAGACCTGTCTCTAACCAGCTATAGACCTGTCTCTAACCAGCTACAGATCTATCTCTAACCAGCTACAGACCTGTCTCTAACCAGCTATAGATCTGTCTCTAACCAGCTATAGATCTGTCTCTAACCAGCTACAGACCTGTCTCTAACCAGCTACAGACTTGTCTCTAACCAGCTATAGATCTGTCTCTAACCAGTTACAGACCTGTCTCTAACCAGCTACAGACCACTCTCTAACCAGCTACAGACCTGTCTCTAACCAGCTATAGACCAGTCTCTAACCAGATATAGACCTGTCTCTAACCAGCTACAGACCTGTCTCTAACCAGACATAGACCTGTCTCTAACCAGCTACAGACCTGTCTCTAACCAGCTATAGACCTGTCTCTAACCAGCTACAGACCTGTCTCTAACCAGCTACAGACCTGTCTCTAACAAGCTATAGACCTATCTCTAACCAGACATAGACCTGTCTCTAACTAGCTACAGACCTGTCTCTAACCAGCTATAGACCTATCTCTAACCAGACATAGACCTGTCTCTAACCAGCTAAAGACCTGTCTCTAACCAGCTATAGACCTGTCTCTAACCAGCTACAGACCTGTCTCTAACCAGCTACAGACTTGTCTCTAACCAGCTACAGACCTGTCTCTAACCAGCTACAGACCTGTCTCTAACCAGCTATAGATCTGTCTCTAACCAGCTACAGACCTGTCTCTAACCAGCTACAGACCTGTCTCTAACCAGCTATAGACCTGTCTCTAACCAGCTACAGACCTGTCTCTAACCAGCTACAGACCTGTCTCTAACCAGCTATAGACCTGTCTCTAACCAGACATAGACCTGTCTCTAACTAGCTACAGACCTGTCTCTAACCAGCTATAGACCTATCTCTAACCAGACATAGACCTGTCTCTAACCAGCTAAAGACCTGTCTCTAACCAGCTATAGACCTGTCTCTAACCAGCTACAGACCTGTCTCTAACCAGCTACAGACTTGTCTCTAACCAGCTACAGACCTGTCTATAACCAGCTGAAGATCTGTCTCTAACCAGCTATAGATCTGTCTCTAACCAGCTACAGACCTGTCTCTAACCAGCTATAGATCTGTCTCTAACCAGCTATAGATCTGTCTCTAACCAGCTCTAGATCTGTCTCTAACCAGCTACAGACCTGTCTCTAACCAGCTATAGATCTGTCTCTAACCAGCTATAGATCTGTCTCTAACCAGCTATAGATCTGTCTCTAACCAGCTACAGACCTGTCTATAACCAGCTATAGATCTGTCTCTAACCAGCTATAGATCTGTCTCTAACCAGCTACAGACTTGTCTCTAACCAGCTATAGATCTGTCTCTAACCAGCTATAGATCTGTCTCTAACCAGCTATAGACCTGTCTCTAACCAGCTACAGACTTGTCTCTAACTAGCTACAGACCTGTCTCTAACCAGCTACAGACCTATCTCTAACCAGACATAGACCTGTCTCTAACCAGCTAAAGACCTGTCTCTAACCAGCTATAGACCTGTCTCTAACCAGCTACAGACCTGTCTCTAACCAGCTACAGACTTGTCTCTAACCAGCTACAGACCTGTCTATAACCAGCTGAAGATCTGTCTCTAACCAGCTATAGATCTGTCTCTAACCAGCTACAGACCTGTCTCTAACCAGCTATAGATCTGTCTCTAACCAGCTATAGACCTGTCTCTAACCAGACATAGATCTGTCTCTAACCAGCTACAGACCTGTCTCTAACCAGCTACAGACTTGTCTCTAACCAGCTATAGATCTGTCTCTAACCAGCTATAGATCTGTCTCTAACCAGCTACAGACCTGTCTATAACCAGCTATAGATCTGTCTCTAACCAGCTATAGATCTGTCTCTAACCAGCTATAGATCTGTCTCTAACCAGCTATAGATCTGACTCTAACCAGCTACAGACCTGTCTATAACCAGCTATAGATCTGTCTCTAACCAGCTATAGATCTGTCTCTAACCAGCTACAGACCTGTCTCTAACCAGCTACAGACCTGTCTCTAACCAGCTATAGACCTGTCTCTAACCAGCTACAGATCTATCTCTAACCAGCTACAGACCTGTCTCTAACCAGCTATAGATCTGTCTCTAACCAGCTATAGATCTGTCTCTAACCAGCTACAGACCTGTCTCTAACCAGCTACAGACTTGTCTCTAACCAGCTATAGATCTGTCTCTAACCAGTTACAGACCTGTCTCTAACCAGCTACAGACCACTCTCTAACCAGCTACAGACCTGTCTCTAACCAGCTATAGACCAGTCTCTAACCAGATATAGACCTGTCTCTAACCAGCTACAGACCTGTCTCTAACCAGACATAGACCTGTCTCTAACCAGCTACAGACCTGTCTCTAACCAGCTATAGACCTGTCTCTAACCAGCTACAGACCTGTCTCTAACCAGCTACAGACCTGTCTCTAACAAGCTATAGACCTATCTCTAACCAGACATAGACCTGTCTCTAACTAGCTACAGACCTGTCTCTAACCAGCTATAGACCTATCTCTAACCAGACATAGACCTGTCTCTAACCAGCTAAAGACCTGTCTCTAACCAGCTATAGACCTGTCTCTAACCAGCTACAGACCTGTCTCTAACCAGCTACAGACTTGTCTCTAACCAGCTACAGACCTGTCTCTAACCAGCTACAGACCTGTCTCTAACCAGCTATAGATCTGTCTCTAACCAGCTACAGACCTGTCTCTAACCAGCTACAGACCTGTCTCTAACCAGCTATAGACCTGTCTCTAACCAGCTACAGACCTGTCTCTAACCAGCTACAGACCTGTCTCTAACCAGCTATAGACCTGTCTCTAACCAGACATAGACCTGTCTCTAACTAGCTACAGACCTGTCTCTAACCAGCTATAGACCTATCTCTAACCAGACATAGACCTGTCTCTAACCAGCTAAAGACCTGTCTCTAACCAGCTATAGACCTGTCTCTAACCAGCTACAGACCTGTCTCTAACCAGCTACAGACTTGTCTCTAACCAGCTACAGACCTGTCTATAACCAGCTGAAGATCTGTCTCTAACCAGCTATAGATCTGTCTCTAACCAGCTACAGACCTGTCTCTAACCAGCTATAGATCTGTCTCTAACCAGCTATAGATCTGTCTCTAACCAGCTCTAGATCTGTCTCTAACCAGCTACAGACCTGTCTCTAACCAGCTATAGATCTGTCTCTAACCAGCTATAGATCTGTCTCTAACCAGCTATAGATCTGTCTCTAACCAGCTACAGACCTGTCTATAACCAGCTATAGATCTGTCTCTAACCAGCTATAGATCTGTCTCTAACCAGCTACAGACTTGTCTCTAACCAGCTATAGATCTGTCTCTAACCAGCTATAGATCTGTCTCTAACCAGCTATAGACCTGTCTCTAACCAGCTACAGACTTGTCTCTAACTAGCTACAGACCTGTCTCTAACCAGCTACAGACCTATCTCTAACCAGACATAGACCTGTCTCTAACCAGCTAAAGACCTGTCTCTAACCAGCTATAGACCTGTCTCTAACCAGCTACAGACCTGTCTCTAACCAGCTACAGACTTGTCTCTAACCAGCTACAGACCTGTCTATAACCAGCTGAAGATCTGTCTCTAACCAGCTATAGATCTGTCTCTAACCAGCTACAGACCTGTCTCTAACCAGCTATAGATCTGTCTCTAACCAGCTATAGACCTGTCTCTAACCAGACATAGATCTGTCTCTAACCAGCTACAGACCTGTCTCTAACCAGCTACAGACTTGTCTCTAACCAGCTATAGATCTGTCTCTAACCAGCTATAGATCTGTCTCTAACCAGCTACAGACCTGTCTATAACCAGCTATAGATCTGTCTCTAACCAGCTATAGATCTGTCTCTAACCAGCTACAGACCTGTCTCTAACCAGCTACAGACCTGTCTCTAACCAGCTACAGACCTGTCTCTAACCTCTTTTATAACCAAGAAGTTTTCATCTTTCATCTTAATAACTTTCTAAATAAAAGCAGAAATCTTGATCAATTCCAGTCCAGTTTCCAACCTCATCAAAGATCTGAAATGGCTATATATACGTATGTGTATATATATATATATATATATATATATATATATATATATATATATATATATATATATATATATATATATACATACGTATATATATATATATATGTTTGTGTTTTGTTAGTTTTGTTTATGTTTTTAAATTAATCATTACAAAAAATTTAATTATATTTAAAAAGATGTGAAGAAGGCTGCACGGTGGCCTCACAGCAAGAAGGTCACTGGTTCGATCCTTGGCTGGTTTGGTCAGTGGCCTTTCTGTGTGGAGTTTGCATGTTCTTCCCGTGTATGCGTGGGTTCTCTCTGGGTACTCCGGCTTCCTCCCACCATCCAACAGACATGCATGATAGGTTGATTGGTCACTCTAAATTACCAGACCAGAGTCAAGCTGTTTTATGTAAACCACTTTGAATAGTTTGGTACATGTAAGCTGCTGTACAGGTAAACTTAACTTTATTATTATTGTTATTGTTCTTATTATTACATTTTAAAGCATAATCAATAATGTGTTTTTTTTATTTCATATGAAACTAATGAGACAACAGAAATGTACTTCTGTTTCCAAAAACCCAAACTAAGTAGTAGAGGGGACTTTTTTTTTTTAAAGAAAATGAAATTCATAATAAACTCTGACAACAGCAGAACTGGCTTTAAAGGGTGAAAGGTTTTCATTCATTCATTCATTCATTTTCCAAATCACTTATTCCAATTCAGGGTTGCGGGGAAGCTGGAGCCTATCCCAGCCGGCTTTGGGCGACAGGCAGGGTACACCCTGGACAGCTTGCCAGTCCATCGCAGGGCGGTTTTCATTCATTATTTAAAAAAGTGCAGAAAGATGAAAGGATGAAAAAGTGAAGAAGTGAATGCTTCAGACGTGTGCAGCAATAAATAATACCTAATAACAACTAAATGACTTTCTGCAGCAGCCGAAGCGCACGGTAATAACTCCACATAAACGCTGCGGTGATGCCTGAAAAAATAAAGAAATGTTCGGTCACCTGGCAGTGAAACAGCTGTTTATACAGCTGGGAACGCCACAAGTTTCCTTTAACCAGTGTATCTTCACACACAGTGCCACACACACACACACACACACACACACACTCGTCTTGGAGTCTATTTCTGGCTCTAATTGGCACATGCACTGAGGAGTGAAAGGCTCTACTTGTTGTCTAAAAGCCTACAGCTGTGCAGCATGCTTGGATGCATCTGTGCAACAGAAGGCCTTGCTCCTTGCACCGCAGACAACGCCTTCGCCATGGAGACAGAAAGAAACACATAATCCGCTGCCTCATCTCTGTGAGTCAGAATGTCAGAATCCACTTCTTTCCATCGTGATTTGAAGCGTTCAGAGTGACGTAGCAGCAGGAATGAAAGGCTGGATTTTATTCCCTTCTTTCTGTCTTGTTGAGGACTTCTGTTAAACAATAGTAGGGAGGTCAGAGGTCACGTCAGGCTGGGCTGGCTCTCACTGGAGCCTTGAAGTCTGCAGAGAACTAAGCTGGACCCAAAGCCTGGTTAGTGAGCTGATCATCACCTCCCCCTGGGCCCAAAACCTCCAAAGAATTCCTGGCATTCCACCGCTTCCATTACAGCGGCAGGGAGAAGAGAGCGCATCACATCACAGGCCGGATGGAAGTTCCCAGACCATCTGCAACGCACCACGAGCATCGAGCAGCGAGAGTCGAGCATCGAGCATCAAGCAGCACGCTGCAAGCAGCATGCAGCGAGCATGACTCTCATAAAGACGCACATACACATTAACATATGAATCTGTGAAGCTGAATGTTTACTTAAATGGACTCTTATGTCTACTCTGAGCAGCCGCTTCGCTCAGCGTTGTTTATATATGTGTATATGTGCAGACAGGCGTAAGCAGTTGCCTAGCAACAGCTGCTGGAGGTGGGAAAAGACAGACAAGCGTTGGCAGAGGCAGAAGGAATTTCTAAGAGAAGAACATTTGAGGAAACCTGAACCTGAGTGTGAACAGCAGGTTGTTTGGCGAGCCGAGGGAGAAAAAGACGTCCTGAACACAACAAGTGTGTTTATCAGAAACTCTGACAGTTAAACTTCATCCAGCGACTCTGGAAACCAGTTGGCACAGATTTTAAACAATTTGTAATCAATTTAATATTTATTTCTTCTTCTTTTTCCAAATGAGTCAACACTGCACATGGTGATGCAATAAAGCATCAGGGTTGCATTAAATCTGTCCTTCATGTAAACACATACCTGAAGGGATCATTTTATCTGAACATGTCAACTGGAGCGCATGTAAACACTGCTGGTCAGACTGGTTTCATCTGAAAAACTTTCTGCAAGATGCTAAACACAAGATGCAACACCCCAGCACATCTAGAAGATGGAGTGATTGAACAGTTTTTAAAAACTAATTAAATAAAACAAATATGTAAAATTTTCAAATAAAAACCTTAAATTAGATTTTTCTTTGGACAATATTAAGCAACTCGATATTATTGAAAACTACAAAAAACCCAAAAAGAATATCTATATCTATCTATCTATCTATCTATCTATCTATCTATCTATCTATCTATCTATCTATATATATATATATATATATATATATATATATATATATATATATATATATATATGTGTGTGTGTGTGTGTGTGTGTGTGTGTGTGTGTGTGTGTGTGTGTCTGTGTGTGTAGTATTTGGAAATATATAGTATATGCACTCATGCTTATACTTAAGCCAGTATATCACATAGTAAAGTGCATGTCAAGCCCTGAGTATGACACAAGCACAAGTCCATAATTCAGTTTCAGATCTTCTGTCTGCACAAAACTTCTCACTTTGTTTAAAAATAATACAAAGAAAGCTGAAAGGAGATGCAGAGCGCCCTTTTCTACCAGAGAAAAGCTTTTCTCCTGGCATCACAGAGCGAAAACAGCCACCCTACCTTGCAGCCCTCACAGGCACTGACGCCGTAGTGGTATCCGGAGGACTTGTCCTGGCAGACGAAGCAGGGTTTGTAGACTCTGGGAGGGGGCGGTGGGGATGGCGGGCTGGGGACGAGCTCCTCAGAGCTGGTGCTCTGAGTTTCAATGGCTGCAGAGAAAACAAACCATACAATGGCGATGAAGATGCTTGTTCTCTGATGACGGACATTTTTAGTTTAAAAGGTTGTACAACATTGTTTACTTTTTCCTAAAAACCCAAATCCCACATGTGATCTTACACGTCAGCGGTGGAAATTGTCTTGTCGAGTCACTTGTACATGAATCTTTTCCACTATTTTGGTTGTTTAACTTCATACAGGAGCAGTTGTTGTTAAAAGAAATTAAATTAAAACATAAAGGTGTATTTCGCCTGAAGAACCTGTCCAGGTTGACCAACCGGCGACCTGTCCAGGTGGACCGACCGGCGACCTCTCCAGGTGGACCGACCGGCGACCTCTCCAGGTGGACCGACCGGCGACCTGTCCAGATGGACCGACCGGCGACCTGTCCAGATGGACCGACCGGCGACCTGTCCAGGTGGACCGACCGGCGACCTGTCCAGGTGGACCGACCGGCGACCTGTCCAGGTGGACCGACCGGCGACCTGTCCAGGTGGACCGACCGGCGACCTCTCCAGGTGGACCGACCGGCGACCTCTCCAGGTGGACCGACCGGCGACCTGTCCAGGTTGACCAACCGGCGACCTCTCCAGGTGGACCGACCGGCGACCTCTCCAGGTGGACCGACCGGCGACCTCTCCAGGTGGACCGACCGGCGACCTGTCCAGGTGGACCGACCGGCGACCTGTCCAGATGGACCGACCGGCGACCTGTCCAGATGGACCGACCGGCGACCTGTCCAGGTGGACCGACCGGCGACCTGTCCAGATGGACCGACCGGCGACCTGTCCAGTTGGACCGACCGGCGACCTCTCCAGGTGGACCGACCGGCGACCTGTCCAGTTGGACCGACCGGCGACCTGTCCAGTTGGACCGACCGGCGACCTGTCCAGGTGGACCGACCGGCGACCTGTCCAGATGGACCGACCGGCGACCTGTCCAGATGGACCGACCGGCGACCTGTCCAGATGGACCGACCGGCGACCTGTCCAGGTGGACCGACCGGCGACCTGTCCAGGTGGACCGACCGGCGACCTCTCCAGGTGGACCGACCGGCGACCTCTCCAGGTGGACCGACCGGCGACCTGTCCAGTTGGACCGACCGGCGACCTGTCCAGGTGGACCGACCGGCGACCTGTCCAGATGGACCGACCGGCGACCTGTCCAGATGGACCGACCGGCGACCTGTCCAGGTGGACCGACCGGCGACCTCTCCAGGTGGACCGACCGGCGACCTGTCCAGATGGACCGACCGGCGACCTGTCCAGGTGGACCGACCGGCGACCTGTCCAGGTGGACCGACCGGCGACCTGTCCAGATGGACCGACCGGCGACCTGTCCAGGTGGACCGACCGGCGACCTGTCCAGGTGGACCGACCGGCGACCTGTCCAGGTGGACCGACCGGCGACCTGTCCAGGTGGACCGACCGGCGACCTCTCCAGGTGGACCGACCGGCGACCTGTCCAGTTGGACCGACCGGCGACCTGTCCAGTTGGACCGACCGGCGACCTGTCCAGGTGGACCGACCGGCGACCTGTCCAGATGGACCGACCGGCGACCTGTCCAGATGGACCGACCGGCGACCTGTCCAGGTGGACCGACCGGCGACCTCTCCAGGTGGACCGACCGGCGACCTCTCCAGGTGGACCGACCGGCGACCTGTCCAGTTGGACCGACCGGCGACCTGTCCAGTTGGACCGACCGGCGACCTGTCCAGGTGGACCGACCGGCGACCTGTCCAGATGGACCGACCGGCGACCTGTCCAGATGGACCGACCGGCGACCTGTCCAGGTGGACCGACCGGCGACCTCTCCAGGTGGACCGACCGGCGACCTGTCCAGATGGACCGACCGGCGACCTGTCCAGGTGGACCGACCGGCGACCTGTCCAGGTGGACCGACCGGCGACCTGTCCAGATGGACCGACCGGCGACCTGTCCAGGTGGACCGACCGGCGACCTGTCCAGGTGGACCGACCGGCGACCTGTCCAGATGGACCGACCGGCGACCTGTCCAGTTGGACCGACCGGCGACCTCTCCAGGTGGACCGACCGGCGACCTGTCCAGTTGGACCGACCGGCGACCTGTCCAGTTGGACCGACCGGCGACCTGTCCAGGTGGACCGACCGGCGACCTGTCCAGATGGACCGACCGGCGACCTGTCCAGATGGACCGACTGGCAACCAACTTACAGCAAAGCATGTCAAACAGCCAACAACACAGAAAAAGAAGTGGATATTGTTGCTATGACCTAGATCAAGCTAAACTTGCCTCAAACATGACCTCATAGGCTGTTTCATATATGATAAACTCTTCATACTCCAAGAGTTCACACTTTCATTACTATTGGGTCCATTTAGTTTTTAAAATTTAAAACTGCACAGAGAAACTTTTTAATCCCAGTAATCCATCATCCAAGCATGCTGTTTCCATGGAAATGTGATGTTTTCATGCAGACATGATGTCTCCACGCAAACATGCTGTTTCCACACAGGCGTGATGTTTTCATGCAGACTCGACGTTTCCATGCAGACGTGATGTTTCCATGCAGACGTGACGTTTCCATGCAGACGTGCTGTTTCCACGCAGACGTGACATTTCCATGCAGGCGTGATGTTTCCATGTAGATGTGATGTTTTCACGTAGACGTGATGTTTCCACGCAGACCTGATGTTTCCATGCAGACGTGACGTTTCCATGCAGACGTGATGTTTCCATGCAGACGTGACGTTTCCATGCAGGCGTGATGTTTCCATGTAGGTGTGATGTTTCCATGCAGACGTGATGTTTCCATGCAGACGTGACGTTTCCATGCAGACGTGACGTTTCCATGCAGGCGTGATGTTTCCATGTAGGCGTGATGTTTCCATGTAGGTGTGATGTTTCCATGCAGACGTGATGTTTCCACGCAGACGTGATGTTTCCATGCAGACGTGATGTTTCCATGCAGGAGTGATGTTTCCATGCAGGCGTGATGTTTCCATGCAGGAGTAATGTTTCCACGCAGACGTGATGTTTCCATGCAGGAGTGATGTTTCCATGCAGGCGTGATGTTTCCATGCAGACGTGATTTTTCCACGCAGACGTGATGTTTCCATGTTATCGTGATGTTTCCATGCAGACATGATGTTTCCACGCAGGTGTGATGTTTCCATGTAGACGTGATGTTTCCACGCAGACGTGATGTTTCCATGTAGATGTGATGTTTCCACACAGGCGTGATGTTTCCATACAGGCGTGATGTTTCCATGTAGGCGTGATGTTTCCATGTAGGTGTGATGTTTCCATGCAGACGTGATGTTTCCACGCAGACCTGATGTTTCCATGCAGACGTGACGTTTCCATGCAGATGTGATGTTTCCATGCAGACGTGACGTTTCCATGCAGGCGTGATGTTTCCATGCAGACGTGACGTTTCCATGCAGGCGTGATGTTTCCATGTAAGCGTGATGTTTCCATGTAGGTGTGATGTTTCCATGCAGACGTGATGTTTCCACGCAGACGTGATGTTTCCATGCAGGAGTGATGTTTCCATGCAGGCGTGATGTTTCCACGCAGACGTGATGTTTCCACGCAGACGTGATGTTTAAATGAACGTATGAATAGATAAAACAGCATAAAAAGCAACCAGAAGTTTGTAGAAATAACACACATAGATCAGCAGTGACTAAGCCTTTTCTCATCTGCACACCATTCTTTTACGTCTGAAACACACACACACACGCACACACACACACACACTGCTTCCATGTTTCCACACTTCTTCCTGCTACATCTACCTGCTATCCTCACTGCAGCCCCTCCACCTCAGCTGCATCCCAAATGTCTTCTTGGCTTTATTCCAGCCATAGAGGATCATTATTTTCCTGCTTTTCTCGTCACTTGTTGATCTTTGGCTGCTCCTGATTGGACGTTACCGTCAGTTTAAGCTCTCTGATTGGTGGAAAGTCTGACAGGAAGTGTCTTCATCATCATGTCCAGGTGAAAATAGAGGTCTCTTAGCAACATGGTAGTGATGGTGATGAAGATGTGATAAATAATGGTGGATTTACCATCTAGAGTCTCTGAATAAACACTACATGTTGTGTCTGGATTGTAAACCTCCTGGATGGATAGAAACGCTGGAAAACCTCCGTAGACCTGCTGGAGGGTCACATGACCATCCCAGTTCTACACCGCTGGTCTTGAGAGGATGATAATGGTTAGATGCGATAGTGGTTGGAGGCACCAGAGATCTGGTGGTTAAAGCAACTTTAAAACTAAAACAAATTCAGTTGCTTCAGTTGACATCTTTGTTGTTTTAGATAAATATGACAGTAGTCTCCAGTAAATTGATCTTTAATCGAAGATGGAAGCAAAGCGATGTTTACACCTTAAAACAAGCTGAACCTGCCTTGGAGTCGGAACGGGAAGCGCAGAGCCGTCTCTCCAGCATCTCTGCTGATCAGATTACACTCCTCCATACTTCATCTGAGGAAACTCAATTACTGACGCTGAGGAACAAGCGTGTATAATTACTGGACCTTAGTCCATTCGTGGAATCCCTTGCTGGTGTAATCTAATCTTCAACATTCACCCTGCGTGAGGTTTCCTGCGACTGCATTGGACAGGATGGCGGCTCCAGGGAGGACGGAATGAGCCTGGCATTGATGTTACATCGAGAATGAAGGGCTGATAAGTAGAAGCGAGGTTAATTAGGCTTTGATGGTTTTTAAATCTATCGATTCCCAGTCTTATCAGGCTTGTAGGAAAGTTTAGCAGCGGGGAAAGTATTTCAGAAACAGTCAGCTCCTCTGAATGTTCCAGCTGACATAACAGCACTGTGTTCGGATCCAGGCAAGATGGCTGGAGCGTTTGTATCAAAGAGGAAGTCTGACAGATTGTTACTGAAGTCAGGTCACTTTGTTGCTTAACTTTTAGTTTGACAGAGTAGCAGGATATGGGTATATAGACATGGGAAGGTGCTGAGAAAAGACAAGAGCTACTTCGTCAGCGCCACCTGGTTACCTGCTTATTAACATAACTATCTAATCAGCCAATCACGTGGCAGCAACTCAGTTTGATTAAAACAACTTACTGAAGTTCAAACTGATCATCAGAATGAAGAAAAATGAAATTAAAGTGACTTTAAACCACTGGTTTCAACCAAGAACTACAGAACATCATCACTGAACACACAACACATCCAACCTGGGAGCAGATGGTCTCCACTAGCAGAAGAACAGATCAGAAACTGCTGGAAACATCATGACAACATGGATCCATCCTGCCGTCAGGATCACCGCTTCAGGCTGCTGCTGGTGGGATGGTGGGGGGTCCCTTAGTCCCAACATGACCTGGTTTAACCTCCACAGCCGACCTGAGTCCTGCTGCTGACCATGTCCATCCCTTTCTGAGCACAGTGTAGCATCTTCTGATGGAAACTTCCAGCAGGATGATGCACCATGTCACAAAGCTCACATCATCTCCACCATGACGATGAGTTCACTGTCCTCCAACGGCTCCACAGTCACCAGATCTACATCCAGCAGAGCAGCTTTGGGATGAGGTGGAACGGGAAATTCTCATCATGATGTGGTGGAACGGGAGATTCTCATCATGATGAGGTGGAACGGGAGATTCTCATCATGATGAGGTGGAACGGGAGATTCTCATCATGATGAGGTGGAACGGGAGATTCTCATCATGATGAGGTGGAACGGGAGATTCTCATCACGATGAGGTGGAACGGGAGATTCTCATCATGATGAGGTGGAAAGGGAGATTCTCATCATGATGAGGTGGAACGGGAGATTCTCATCATGATGAGGTGGAACGGGAGATTCTCATCATGAGGAGGTGGAACGGGAGATTCTCATCATGAGGAGGTGGAACGGGAAATTCTCATCATGATGAGGTGGAACGGGAGATTCTCATCATGATGAGGTGGAACGGGAGATTCTCATCATGATGAGGTGGAACGGGAGATTCTCATCATGATGAGGTGGAACGGGAGATTCTCATCATGATGAGGTGGAACGGGAGATTCTCATGGTGATGAGGTGGAACGGGAGATTCTCATCATGAGGAGGTGGAACGGGAAATTCTCATCATGATGAGGTGGAACGGGAGATTCTCATCATGATGAGGTGGAACGGGAGATTCTCATCATGATGAGGTGGAACGGGAAATTCTCATCATGATGAGGTGGAACGGGAGATTCTCATCATGATGAGGTGGAACGGGAGATTCTCATCATGATGAGGTGGAACGGGAGATTCTCATCATGATGAGGTGGAACGGGAGATTCTCATCATGATGAGGTGGAACGGGAGATTCTCATGGTGATGAGGTGGAACGGGAGATTCTCATCATGATGAGGTGGAACGGGAGATTCTCATGGTGATGAGGTGGAACGGGAGATTCTCATGGTGATGTGGTAGAACGGGATATTCTCATGGTGATGAGGTGGAACGGGAGATTCTCATGGTGATGTGGTGGAACGGGAGATTCTCATGGTGATGAGGTGGAACGGGAGATTCTCAAGGTGATGAGGTGGAACGGGAGATTCTCATGGTGATGAGGTGGAACGGGAGATTCTCATGGTGATGAGGTGGAATGGGAGGTTCTCATCATGATGAGGTGGAACGGGAGATTCTCATGGTGATGAGGTGGAACGGGAGATTCTCATGGTGATGAGGTGGAACGGGAGGTTCTCATGGTGATGAGGTGGAACGGGAGATTCTCATGGTGATGAGGTGGAACGGGAGGTTCTCATGGTGATGAGGTGGAACGGGAGATTCTCATGGTGATGAGGTGGAATGGGAGATTCTCATGGTGATGAGGTGGAACGGGAGATTCTCATGGTGATGAGGTGGAACGGGAGGTTCTCATCATGATGAGGTGGAACGGGAGGTTCTCATGGTGATGAGGTGGAACGGGAGGTTCTCATCATGATGAGGTGGAACGGGAGGTTCTCATGGTGATGAGGTGGAACGGGAGATTCTCATGGTGATGAGGTGGAACGGGAGGTTCTCATGGTGATGAGGTGGAACGGGAGATTCTCATGGTGATGAGGTGGAACGGGAGGTTCTCATCATGATGAGGTGGAACGGGAGGTTCTCATGGTGATGAGGTGGAACGGGAGATTCTCATGGTGATGAGGTGGAACAGGAGATTCTCATGGTGATGAGGTGGAACGGGAGATTCTCATGGTGATGAGGTGGAACGGGAGGTTCTCATGGTGCAGCAACTGTGTGATGCTTCATGTTGTGTAAATTCTAAAGGTAAATAGGGAAACTAATTGGGATGAATTGTGTTGCACCAGTCATTCGTACTGTTGTTGCATCTCTTACATGATAAAAACTGTACACTTCTTAACACTGAGATGAGATCTGGTAAGAAAAACGGATTATAAAAACCTAAATGGATATTTAGGGTGTTTTATTCAGTTAAGCATCAGATTAATGAGGTCACCTTTGTATAAACTAAAGGCTGGGTGGGTGTGGAACGGGGTTCTCTGGGGGCTTTCATCACACTGAATAACTTTTGCTCAGTTCCAGGAAAAGTCAGTCCCATTTTTCTGAAACCAAATATATGTGCAATGTGTTTGTTTTTGTCCATTTTCCAGATGGAAGTCTATGAAATGCAAACAGCAGGCAGATGTTTCATGTCGTTGGGATGGCATCAGACACCATGGATTCTGTGGTTTAAAACCCAACCAGCTTTTTCACTTTCAAACCAAAGAACATCAGGAAAGAAAAAATGGCAGCGACTGGGCTTAAACCAGACTGAAATGGTAGGATCCAGGGAAAGTGAGAGGACAAGAGCAGGTTCGTGCATGAGCAAACTTGTGTCAGCGGCCATCCCACTGGTACCTGCAGTGTTTCTGCCCTGCTGCCAGGGAAGGGGGCTGTCCTCCCTCTGCAGCCATGACCAGCTGCGTTGTACATGATGAACTAACACCTGTCTGAGTGGAAGAATTCAGGATTTCTTTGCTGGATGTTGGAAAGGAAACGCTGTCCGACCCCGTTGCTGCTGTTTATGTGTGTAAGATTCCAGAGGTGGTGATGAAGATGTGTGACTACTGAGCACAAAGCAGTGTAGGACAGCCTTCACCAGGTGGTGCAGCACATTTTAACACACATCTAACTGAAAAATAGTTTTTGCTACTGATTGTAACGGCTGGGTGGTCCCTGACTGAGGGGGCAACAATGCAGCCCGGTCGCCTATTTGCAACTCATGGCTGCCTCTGAGAGGCTGTGTGGCCACCTGCAGACAGATGGGACGCATTAATATAGATGCCTTCAGTCAGTGTGTGTGTGTGTGTGTGTGCGCATGCACGTGTGTGAGAGCGTGGGGATGGTCATTGGGTACCTGCATGGGTTATATCAGCTGCAGAGAAGCATTTTTCCATTTTCCGCATGATTAAACTTTGCGGCGGCTTCTCTGCATGTTAACATACACAGAAAGCTCCTGTAGAGACATGCCGGCTGCTCAACATGTCCGGCTTTCAGGAGCCGGCAGACAGAAAAGCGAAGCTTGAACCCTTAGCCTCTGGCTGAACCTGCCGGGGGGTCGGACAGGAAAGTACACCCTCCCTGCTGGAGGCTGGGCTGAATGGGGGGAAGCGGTTCCAGGACTATTGATAGCAGGTGCACAGTGAAATGCTGCCCACGCTGGCTTGTTTTCCATGTCAGTCAGCATACGCGATGAGGAGACTGGCCGAAAAACTTTGTTCTAACCCGGAGGCGCCTTCCAGGACCAAACGTGTGTTTTCTGCTTGTTTGTGGCTCTGATTCTTCATGTCTGTTTCAGTTTACAGGATAGTTACAAGAAACGTCACCAGATTCTTTTAGTATTATATTTAAAATCCCACAAATGTTTTTAATAATTGACAATAAATAACTACTTCCTGAATTTGCATGATAAACACATATTTCTGACACGACTATGATCCTAAAGGCATCAAAAGTTTTCCTTATAATTTTTGTATCTGGTCGGAAGTTGTTGAAAAGATCTGAAGCGAAAAAGCAAAAACATAATATTTTTATGACCCTTGTATGAGCGTTTTGATATCTAAAGGTAAAAAGTTTAATGGAGTGAACATGCAGACAAACTGTATGTGACTCTGATTCTCTCCAAACGTCCGGAATAAAGCAAACGGAGATCTTCAGACATCTTCCTCACCTTGTCTTCAGGACACAAAAACTTCTATTTCAAATCTCTGCCATGAGGTTTTTTCAGCAGTGGAGCCGTTCCTGATTAAATTCTGTGGTGACATGCCTATAAATAGCCGAGGGGGGGTTGGGGGGTGAATTACATTTTGATTGAGTGACGAGATGAAGACTTGGCTCGATCATCTCAGCGTCTGATAAAGAAGATCACATGAATAATGTAACTTTGATCGAAACGTTTAGCTTCGCATCTAGAGGAAGGAAAACATTTACCTTTTGAAAAGCTAGAAGTAGAAAACGTTTTTTATGCACAGCGAGCCTCGTCGCAGCGCAGAACAGCGACCTGACCTGGTCATGATCCGTTCTAACGGACTGGGAACGACGTTCCTCCTCGGCGCCAGGCCAGCTGCACCCAGTGGTTAGACCCCATCCATCAAGGGAAGTTTGCATTATTCATGCATTCATTCATGCATTCATTCACTCATCATCCAAAACGCTTAATCCGATAAAGGGTCGCGGGAAGCTGGAGCCTATCCCAGCAGTGTTTGGGCGAAATGCACGGTACACCCTGGACAGCTTGCCAGTCCATCGCAGGGGAGTTTGAATTATTAAGATGCCAAATTCTGGATCAATAATTCAGTATTGAGTGAAGAACAAACACTAAGAATTTGAACTATAGAATACATTATTACGACTATTATTAGGCAAACAAAGCCTTCGGCCTCTTCTTTAAATCCGAGTACGCAGCACAAATAGCAAATATTTCAGAGGTGGAGCATCAAAGTTTCTGTCTGCACACCAGGTACAATGCCAAACTGCAAATAAATGATGAAGATTTGAAACAAACAATGTGGAAAAATTCCAGATCAAGTAAGGACGATATAATGCTGAGGCTGCTGGGTTCATCCTGCTGACCCTGAACTGAAATAAGCAGCATAAAAATAGAGAAATGAATGAATGAATTAAACTCTGAAAAACGTTCAACCGAACTGATGGAAACAAGTCTTTAACTATCATGCTAACATGCTCTTCACGGCTAACATCTGGTGACAAAGCTAACTGCCAATTGCTGATTTCTCAACGTCTTTTGGATGCACCACGTTCAGATTACTTCATAGACTGGTACTAGGACTGGGCGATTAATCAGATTTTATTCTCAGTACGATCTGGGTTTCCATCGATGATAAAACTAAAAGGGTGTGATTATTTTTCTCTCTGCAGTTTCCTCTCCTGCTGTCTTCAGCTGCTAATCGAGCGTCTCTGGCGTTGCAGCGCTGTGCTGTAAACTCCTCCCACAGCCGCTTTGCTTTCATTCAGACACTGTTGCCAACTTGGAGACTTTCTCGCTAAATCTGGTGACTTTTTTTGTTAAAAGCGACAAATCTAGCAGCTTTTACTGGAGTTATTAGAGACTTTTCTGGTGTTGTGGCGACTGACTTGAAGGCACATATTGTTCTGCAGTTACTGTAAGGAAGGAGCAGCGGGAGCCTCTCCCGTCCTAAAGCACTCCCAGGCGGCCAGTCTCAGTCGGCTCCGGCTGCAGGTCCATGTAGAATAACTGCAGTAGGTTGTGGAAGTTCACCTAAACATAGTTTACACCATTGTCACTGACAACTGGCTGCATTATTTTCCTGTACATAGTTCGGCCAGTTAAACACTGTAATATCCCTCCGTTACGGGGCGTTACCATAGCAACGCGTTAACCAGCTGGTTCAGATCAGCCGTCTTTTAACAGGTGAATGAGAGAAACGCGCTGCAGCCTGACAGCGGTTGTTTGGTATAAAACGTACATCCAGGCCAACGTAAAATAGTTCCTATATAAGCGGTAAAAGTAGATTAAACAACTCGGAACCGTGCATTAGACGGTTATAATGCACGACACGGAGTCTAGAACACCACGACGCGTAGCATTGTTTATAAATACTGGATAATTGTGTTAAATAATCCAGATCTCAAATTCAGTCAAAATAATCATGATTATAAGTTTTGTCATAATGGAGCAGCTCTAGCTGGTAGACTCATCTGCTAGCTTCACCTGCAGCTGGGAAGAGAATCTCGTTTGTTCCTGGCGGTTAGAAAACTGACCTTGTGGTGGTAGCAACACGTTACTACCATCTGTTGATTAAAAAAGACGATTACATATCAAAGTCCTGAAAATGATTTGATTTCTAAACATTCAATGGTTAAAAATGGAAAAGTCATTTCTATCCCAGTTATTCAAACAACCATCTTTAAAGCAAAATATTAAACAAGACGTTCAATGAAGTAGTTTTGGCCTGTGACTCGACCCTGAATGTTAGCAACCTCAACCCTGATGAAAATCCATGAGTGTCCCCCGCACTTTTTGCAGCCATTATAACCACTTGATTACTTTTTTTACACGCTGAAACGCGTTTTTCTGAACCGCACCTTAACGCATCATGACCAGGCGAAGCTACGGCGGCTAACAACAAACACCGTGTGCTAACAGAGAAGCCTGTCTTTGGTGTGATTCCCATCTTCTAACATGTTCACCAAACCAGCTAAGAGACTAAAACTAAGACAGTTTCTTCCAAACAAACGGCGTCAGATGATTCCTGCTGCTGAATGTAGAGCAGAAACAGAGACGTTCTGTAATGTTTATGTTACCATGTGGATTTTAAAAGTTAACTTAGCTAAGCTAGCTAGTTAAGGCAGAGGTAGTATCTACATTTACTTAGACAAATGGTACTCTTGGAAGTTGTTTTCATGCAAGAATGTTTTTACTTGAGTATTATTATTCTAAACTAATAATAAGCTGCTCTTACACAAGTAAAGTTAGGCTACTCTTTAGGTCTCTTGAAGACTACTCACTTCTGGATGAAAAATTTATTTATCTTCATCTGACTGTTATATTTGTAAAGATTTCATTTATTTAGGTGATATTTAAAGTTTACAGTAAATGAGTTTTATGATTGCGGTTTACTATTTTAATTGAATGATTACATTCATGTTATTGGATGAATAAAATCAGATGTCAGGCTACACAGCATTTAAGTAATGATTGTGATGAGTACTTTTTACTTCTATGGAAGCAACATTGTTCTAAAGAAACAATATCCTTGTTGAATTTTTGCTAATTTACCCCCCAGGAAAGAATCCATTCCTTCTTCATTTCTGCACAGAATACCAGAAGCAGCACGGTGGAGGCAGTGGTCCAGAGACCAGCAGGGTGGAGACAGTGGTCCAGAGACCAGCAGGGTGGAGACAGTGGTCCAGAGACCAGCAGGGTGGAGACAGTGGTCCAGAGACCAGCAGGGTGGAGACAGTGGTCCAGAGACCAGCAGGGTGGAGACAGTGGTCCAGAGACCAGCAGGATGGAGACAGTGGTCCAGAGACCAGCAGGGTGGAGACAGTGGTCCAGAGACCAGCAGGGTGGAGACAGTGGTCCAGAGACCAGCAGGGTGGAGACAGTGGTCCAGAGACCAGCAGGATGGAGACAGTGGTCCAGAGACCAGCAGGATGGAGACAGTGGTCCAGAGACCAGCAGGGTGGAGACAGTGGTCCAGAGACCAGCAGGGTGGAGACAGTGGTCCAGAGACCAGCAGGGTGGAGACAGTGGTCCAGAGACCAGCAGGGTGGAGACAGTGGTCCAGAGACCAGCAGGATGGAGACAGTGGTCCAGAGACCAGCAGGGTGGAGACAGTGGTCCAGAGACCAGCAGGGTGGAGACAGTGGTCCAGAGACCAGCAGGGTGGAGACAGTGGTCCAGAGACCAGCAGGATGGAGACAGTGGTCCAGAGACCAGCAGGGTGGAGACAGTGGTCCAGAGACCAGCAGGGTGGAGACAGTGGTCCAGAGACCAGCAGGATGGAGACAGTGGTCCAGAGACCAGCAGGGTGGAGACAGTGGTCCAGAGACCAGCAGGGTGGAGACAGTGGTCCAGAGACCAGCAGGGTGGAGACAGTGGTCCAGAGACCAGCAGGATGGAGACAGTGGTCCAGAGACCAGCAGGATGGAGACAGTGGTCCAGAGACCAGCAGGGTGGAGACAGTGGTCCAGAGACCAGCAGGGTGGAGACAGTGGTCCAGAGACCAGCAGGGTGGAGACAGTGGTCCAGAGACCAGCAGGGTGGAGACAGTGGTCCAGAGACCAGCAGGATGGAGACAGTGGTCCAGAGACCAGCAGGGTGGAGACAGTGGTCCAGAGACCAGCAGGGTGGAGACAGTGGTCCAGAGACCAGCAGGGTGGAGACAGTGGTCCAGAGACCAGCAGGGTGGAGACAGTGGTCCAGAGACCAGCAGGGTGGAGACCGTGGTCCAGAGACCAGCAGGGTTGAGACAGTGGTCCAGAGACCAGCAGGATGGAGACCGTGGTCCAGAGACCAGCAGGGTGGAGACCGTGGTCCAGAGACCAGCAGGGTGGAGACCGTGGTCCAGAGACCAGCAGGGTGGAGACCGTGGTCCAGAGACCAGCAGGGTGGAGACAGTGGTCCAAAGACCAGCAGGGTGGAGACAGTGGTCCAGAGACCAGCAGGGTGGAGACAGTGGTCCAGAGACCAGCAGCAGGATGGAGCCAGTGGTCCAGAGACCAGCAGGGTGGAGACAGTGGTCCAGAGACCAGCAGGGTGGAGACAGTGGTCCAGAGACCAGCAGGATGGAGACAGTGGTCCAGAGACCAGCAGGATGGAGACAGTGGTCCAGAGACCAGCAGGGTGGAGACAGTGGTCCAGAGACCAGCAGGGTGGAGACAGTGGTCCAGAGACCAGCAGGGTGGAGACAGTGGTCCAGAGACCAGCAGGGTGGAGACCGTGGTCCAGAGACCAGCAGGGTTGAGACAGTGGTCCAGAGACCAGCAGGATGGAGACCGTGGTCCAGAGACCAGCAGGGTGGAGACCGTGGTCCAGAGACCAGCAGGGTGGAGACCGTGGTCCAGAGACCAGCAGGGTGGAGACCGTGGTCCAGAGACCAGCAGGGTGGAGACAGTGGTCCAAAGACCAGCAGGGTGGAGACAGTGGTCCAGAGACCAGCAGGGTGGAGACAGTGGTCCAGAGACCAGCAGCAGGATGGAGCCAGTGGTCCAGAGACCAGCAGGGTGGAGACAGTGGTCCAGAGACCAGCAGGATGGAGACAGTGGTCCAGAGACCAGCAGGATGGAGACAGTGGTCCAGAGACCAGCAGCAGGATGGAGCCAGTGGTCCAGAGACCAGCAGGGTGGAGACAGTGGTCCAGAGACCAGCAGGGTGGAGACAGTGGTCCAGAGACCAGCAGCAGGATGGAGACAGTGGTCCAGAGACCAGCAGCAGGGTGGAGACAGTGGTCCAGAGACCAGCAGGGTGGAGACAGTGATCCAGAGACCAGCAGGGTGGAGACAGTGGTCCAGAGACCAGCAGCAGGGTGGAGACAGTGGTCCAGAGACCAGCAGGGTGGAGACAGTGGTCCAGAGACCAGCAGGATGGAGACAGTGGTCCAGAGACCAGCAGGGTGGAGACAGTGGTCCAGAGACCAGCAGCAGGGTGAGGACAGTGGTCCAGAGACCAGCAGGGTGGAGACAGTGGTCCAGAGACCAGCAGGGTGGAGACAGTGGTCCAGAGACCAGCAGGGTGGAGACAGTGGTCCAGAGACCAGCAGGGTGGAGACAGTGGTCCAGAGACCAGCAGGGTGGAGACAGTGGTCCAGAGACCAGCAGCAGGATGGAGACAGTGGTCCAGAGACCAGCAGCAGGGTGGAGACAGTGGTCCAGAGACCAGCAGGGTGGAGACAGTGGTCCAGAGACCAGCAGCAGGATGGAGACAGTGGTCCAGAGACCAGCAGGGTGGAGACAGTGGTCCAGAGACCAGCAGGGTGGAGACAGTGGTCCAGAGACCAGCAGGGTGGAGACAGTGGTCCAGAGACCAGCAGGGTGGAGACAGTGGTCCAGAGACCAGCAGGATGGAGACAGTGGTCCAGAGACCAGCAGGGTGGAGACAGTGGTCCAGAGACCAGCAGGGTGGAGACAGTGGTCCAGAGACCAGCAGCAGAGTGGAGACAGTGGTCCAGAGACCAGCAGCAGAGTGGAGACAGTGGTCCAGAGACCAGCAGGATGGAGACAGTGGTCCAGAGACCAGCAGGGTGGAGACAGTGGTCCAGAGACCAGCAGGGTGGAGACAGTGGTCCAGAGACCAGCAGCAGAGTGGAGACAGTGGTCCAGAGACCAGCAGCAGAGTGGAGACAGTGGTCCAGAGACCAGCAGCAGGGTGGAGACAGTGGTCCAGAGACCAGCAGCATGGTGGAGACAGTGGTCCAGAGACCAGCAGCAGGGTGGAGACAGTGGTCCAGAGACCAGCAGGATGGAGACAGTGGTCCAGAGACCAGCAGGGTGGAGACAGTGGTCCAGAGACCAGCAGGGTGGAGACAGTGGTCCAGAGACCAGCAGGGTGGAGACAGTGGTCCAGAGACCAGCAGCAGGGTGGAGACAGTGGTCCAGAGACCAGCAGGGTGGAGACAGTGGTCCAGAGACCAGCAGGGTGGAGACAGTGGTCCAGAGACCAGCAGGGTGGAGACAGTGGTCCAGAGACCAGCAGCAGGGTGGAGACAGTGGCCCAGAGACCAGCAGGGTGGAGACAGTGGTCCAGAGACCAGTAGGATGGAGACAGTGGTCCAGAGACCAGCAGCAGGGTGGAGACAGTGGTCCAGAGACCAGCAGCAGGGTGGAGACAGTGGTCCAGAGACCAGCAGGATGGAGACAGTGGTCCAGAGACCAGCAGGATGGAGACAGTGGTCCAGAGACCAGCAGGGTGGAGACAGTGGTCCAGAGACCAGCAGCAGGGTGGCGACAGTGGTCCAGAGACCAGCAGCAGGGTGGAGACAGTGGTCCAGAGACCAGCAGGGTGGAGACAGTGGTCCAGAGACCAGCAGGGTGGAGACAGTGGTCCAGAGACCAGCAGGATGGAGACAGTGGTCCAGAGACCAGCAGCAGGGTGGAGACAGTGGTCCAGAGACCAGCAGGATGGAGACAGTGGTCCAGAGACCAGCAGGATGGAGACAGTGGTCCAGAGACCAGCAGCAGGGTGGAGACAGTGGTCCAGAGACCAGCAGGATGGAGACAGTGGTCCAGAGACCAGCAGGATGGAGACAGTGGTCCAGAGACCAGCAGGGTGGAGACAGTGGTCCAGAGACCAGCAGGATGGAGACAGTGGTCCAGAGACCAGCAGCAGGGTGGAGACAGTGGTCCAGAGACCAGCAGGATGGAGACAGTGGTCCAGAGACCAGCAGGGTGGAGACAGTGGTCCAGAGACCAGCAGGGTGGAGACAGTGGTCCAGAGACCAGCAGGGTGGAGACAGTGGTCCAGAGACCAGCCGCAGGGTGGAGACAGTGGTCCAGAGACCAGCAGGGTGGAGACAGTGGTCCAGAGACCAGCAGCAGGGTGGAGACAGTGGTCCAGAGACTAGCAGGATGGAGACAGTGGTCCAGAGACCAGCAGCAGGGTGGAGACAGTGGTCCAGAGACCAGCAGGGTGGAGACAGTGGTCCAGAGACCAGCAGGGTGGAGACAGTGGTCCAGAGACCAGCAGGGAGGAGACAGTGGTCCAGAGACCAGCAGCAGGATGGAGACAGTGGTCCAGAGACCAGCAGGGTGGAGACAGTGGTCCAGAGACCAGCAGGGTGGAGACAGTGGTCCAGAGACCAGCAGCAGGGTGGAGACAGTGGTCCAGAGACCAGCAGTAGGGTGGAGACAGTGGTCCAGAGACCAGCAGGATGGAGACAGTGGTCCAGAGACCAGCAGGATGGAGACAGTGGTCCAGAGACCAGCAGGATGGAAACAGTGGTCCAGAGACAAGCAGGGTGGAGACAGTGGTCCAGAGACCAGCAGCAGGGTGGAGACAGTGGTCCAGAGACCAGCAGGATGGAGACAGTGGTCCAGAGACCAGCAGGATGGAGACAGTGGTCCAGAGACCAGCAGGGTGGAGACAGTGGTCCAGAGACCAGCAGGATGGAGACAGTGGTCCAGAGACCAGCAGCAGGGTGGAGACAGTGGTCCAGAGACCAGCAGCAGGATGGAGACAGTGGTCCAGAGACCAGCAGCAGGGTGGAGACAGTGGTCCAGAGACCAGCAGGATGGAGACAGTGATCCAGAGACCAGCAGCAGGGTGGAGACAGTGGTCCAGAGACCAGCAGCAGGGTGGAGACAGTGGTCCAGAGACCAGCAGCAGGGTGGAGACAGTGGTCCAGAGACCAGCATGGTGGAGACAGTGGTCCAGAGACCAGCAGGGTGGAGACAGTAGTCCAGAGACCAGCAGCAGGGTGGAGACAGTGGTCCAGAGACCAGCAGGATGGAGACAGTGGTCCAGAGACCAGCAGGATGGAGACAGTGGTCCAGAGACCAGCAGCAGGATGGAGACAGTGGTCCAGAGACCAGCAGCAGGGTGGAGACAGTGGTCCAGAGACCAGCAGAGTGGAGACAGTGGTCCAGAGACCAGCATGGTGGAGACAGTGGTCCAGAGACCAGCAGGGTGGAGACAGTGGTCCAGAGACCAGCAGCAGGGTGGAGACAGTGGTCCAGAGACCAGCAGCAGGATGGAGACAGTGGTCCAGAGACCAGCAGCAGGATGGAGACAGTGGTCCAGAGACCAGCAGCAGGGTGGAGACAGTGGTCCAGAGACCAGCAGGATGGAGACAGTGGTCCAGAGACCAGCAGCAGGATGGAGACAGTGGTCCAGAGACCAGCAGCAGGGTGGAGACAGTGGTCCAGAGACCAGCAGAGTGGAGACAGTGGTCCAGAGACCAGCATGGTGGAGACAGTGGTCCAGAGACCAGCAGGGTGGAGACAGTGGTCCAGAGACCAGCATGGTGGAGACAGTGGTCCAGAGACCAGCAGCAGGATGGAGACAGTGGTCCAGAGACCAGCAGCAGGGTGGAGACAATGGTCCAGAGACCAGCAGCAGGGTGGAGACGGTGGTCCAGAGACCAGCAGGATGGAGACAGTGGTCCAGAGACCAGCAGGATGGAGACAGTGGTCCAGAGACCAGCAGGGTGGAGACAGTGGTCCAGAGACCAGCAGGATGGAGACAGTGGTCCAGAGACCAGCATGGTGGAGACAGTGGTCCAGAGACCAGCATGGTGGAGACAGTGGTCCAGAGACCAGCAGGGTGGAGACAGTGGTCCAGAGACCAGCAGCCGGGTGGAGACAGTTGTCCAGAGACCAGCAGGATGGAGACAGTGGTCCAGAGACCAGCAGGATGGAGACAGTGGTCCAGAGACCAGCAGGGTGGAGAAAGTGGTCCAGAGACCAGCAGGGTGGAGACAGTGGTCCAGAGACCAGCATGGTGGAGACAGTGGTCCAGAGACCAGCAGGGTGGAGACAGTGGTCCAGAGACCAGCAGCCAGGTGGAGACAGTGGTCCAGAGACCAGCAGCAGGGTGGAGACAGTGGTCCAGAGACCAGCAGCAGGGTGGAGACAGTGGTCCAGAGACCAGCAGGATGGAGACAGTGGTCAAGAGACCAGCAGGGTGGAGACAGTGGTCCAGAGACCAGCAGGATGGAGACAGTGGTCCAGAGACCAGCAGGGTGGAGACAGTGGTCAAGAGACCAGCAGGGTGGAGACAGTGGTCCAGAGACCAGCAGCAGAATGGAGACAGTGGTCCAGAGACCAGCAGCAGAATGGAGACAGTGGTCCAGAGACCAGCAGCAGGATGGAGACAGTGGTCCAGAGACCAGCAGGGTGGAGGCAGTGGTCCAGAGACCAGCAGCAGGGTGGAGACAGTGGTCCAGAGACCAGAAGGATGGAGACAGTGGTCCAGAGACCAGCAGGATGGAGACAGTGGTCCAGAGACCAGCAGCAGGGTGGAGACAGTGGTCCAGAGACCAGCAGCAGGGTGGCGACAGTGGTCCAGAGACCAGCACGGTGGAGAAAGTGGTCCAAAGACCAGCAGGGTGGAGACCGTGGTCCAGAGACCAGCATGGTGGAGACAGTGGTCCAGAGACCAGCAGGGTGGAGACAGTGGTCCAGAGACCAGCAGCCGGGTGGAGACAGTTGTCCAGAGACCAGCAGGATGGAGACAGTGGTCCAGAGACCAGCAGGATGGAGACAGTGGTCCAGAGACCAGCAGGGTGGAGAAAGTGGTCCAGAGACCAGCAGGGTGGAGACAGTGGTCCAGAGACCAGCATGGTGGAGACAGTGGTCCAGAGACCAGCAGGGTGGAGACAGTGGTCCAGAGACCAGCAGCCGGGTGGAGACAGTGGTCCAGAGACCAGCAGCAGGGTGGAGACAGTGGTCCAGAGACCAGCAGGATGGAGACAGTGGTCAAGAGACCAGCAGGGTGGAGACAGTGGTCCAGAGACCAGCAGGGTGGAGACAATGGTCCAGAGACCAGCAGCAGGGTGGAGACGGTGGTCCAGAGACCAGCAGGATGGAGACAGTGGTCCAGAGACCAGCAGGATGGAGACAGTGGTCCAGAGACCAGCAGGGTGGAGACAGTGGTCCAGAGACCAGCAGGATGGAGACAGTGGTCCAGAGACCAGCATGGTGGAGACAGTGGTCCAGAGACCAGCATGGTGGAGACAGTGGTCCAGAGACCAGCAGGGTGGAGACAGTGGTCCAGAGACCAGCAGCCGGGTGGAGACAGTTGTCCAGAGACCAGCAGGATGGAGACAGTGGTCCAGAGACCAGCAGGATGGAGACAGTGGTCCAGAGACCAGCAGGGTGGAGAAAGTGGTCCAGAGACCAGCAGGGTGGAGACAGTGGTCCAGAGACCAGCATGGTGGAGACAGTGGTCCAGAGACCAGCAGGGTGGAGACAGTGGTCCAGAGACCAGCAGCCGGGTGGAGACAGTGGTCCAGAGACCAGCAGCAGGGTGGAGACAGTGGTCCAGAGACCAGCAGGATGGAGACAGTGGTCCAGAGACCAGCAGGGTGGAGACAGTGGTCCAGAGACCAGCAGGATGGAGACAGTGGTCCAGGGACCAGCAGGATGGAGACAGTGGTCCAGAGACCGGCAGGGTGGAGACAGTGGTCCAGAGACCAGCAGGGTGGAGACAGTGGTCCAGAGACCAGCAGGATGGAGACAGTGGTCCAGAGACCAGCAGGATGGAGACAGTGGTCAAGAGACCAGCAGGGTGGAGACAGTGGTCCAGAGACCAGCAGCAGAATGGAGACAGTGGTCCAGAGACCAGCAGCAGAATGGAGACAGTGGTCCAGAGACCAGCAGCAGGATGGAGACAGTGGTCCAGAGACCAGCAGGGTGGAGGCAGTGGTCCAGAGACCAGCAGCAGGGTGGAGACAGTGGTCCAGAGACCAGAAGGATGGAGACAGTGGTCCAGAGACCAGCAGGATGGAGACAGTGGTCCAGAGACCAGCAGCAGGGTGGAGACAGTGGTCCAGAGACCAGCAGCAGGGTGGCGACAGTGGTCCAGAGACCAGCACGGTGGAGAAAGTGGTCCAAAGACCAGCAGGGTGGAGACCGTGGTCCAGAGACCAGCAGGGTGGAGACAGTGGTCCAGAGACCAGCAGGGTGGAGACAGTGGTCCAGAGACCAGCAGGATGGAGACAGTGGTCCAGAGACCATCAGGATGGAGACAGTGGTCCAGAGACCAGCAGCAGAATGGAGACAGTGGTCCAGAGACCAGCAGCAGGATGGAGACAGTGGTCCAGAGACCTGCAGGGTGGAGACAGTGGTCCAGAGACCAGCAGCAGAATGGAGACAGTGGTCCAGAGACCAGCAGCAGAATGGAGACAGTGGTCCAGAGACCAGCAGCAGGATGGAGACAGTGGTCCAGAGACCAGCAGCATGGTGGAGACAGTGGTCCAGAGACCAGCAGGATGGAGACAGTGGTCCAGAGACCAGCAGCAGGATGGAGACAGTGGTCCAGAGACCAGCAGGAGGATGGAGACAGTGGTCCAGAGACCAGCAGGGTGGAGACAGTGGTCCAGAGACCAGCAGGGTGGAGACAGTGGTCCAGAGACCAGCAGCAGGATGGAGACAGTGGTCCAGAGACCAGCAGCAGGATGGAGACAGTGGTCCAGAGACCAGCAGTAGGATGGAGACAGTGGTCCAGAGACCAGCAGGGTGGAGACAGTGGTCCAGAGACCAGCAGGATGGAGACAGTGGTCCAGAGACCAGCTGGGTGGAGACAGTGGTCCAGAGACCAGCAGGGTGGAGACAGTGGTCCAGAGACCAGCTGGGTGGAGACAGTGGTCCAGAGACCAGCAGCAGGATGGAGACAGTGGTCCAGAGACCAGCAGCAGGG